>NC_057810.1:118466378-118473915 GCF_018294505.1 Triticum aestivum
TGCGAGCTAGGGAAGCGCCATTGAGGTGGCCTGAGGTTTCTTGTGTGTGGGAACGGGCTCGGGGCTTCCTTAAATAGGCGAGTCGAGGCGGTTCAGCGGCGGCCGCGGATGAGCTCGTCGGTGACCGATGTTCTGTAGCTGCAGGGCATCGTGGCGAGGCTGGGGATGGCGGCAGGAGCTAGCGGATGAGCGGCTACTGCTCCAAGGCGAGCTGGCGAGCGGGGGTGGCTTGGGCGGCGCTGGCCAGCGCAGGGGCTGTCGGGCGGCAGTGGCGGCTAGCTGCTGGCCTGACGGAGACGTGGCGAGAGCTGCAGGGCTCGTGGGGTGCAGAAGGGGACACGGCGTGCTGGTTGCGGTCGGTCATGGACCGGAGTGAGTGCGGGGCGGGACGCGGCGGCTCGGACGCACGTGCGTGCCAAACGCACGCTCTGGGCGCGCCCAGAGCATGCCCGGGGCGTGCTCGATGAAATGCCAGGGTAGCCTAGAGGTCGCCGGTGAGGTTGGCAAGGAACAGGGCTAGTTTAGGGTTGGCAAGGGAATCAAGGGACATGGAGGATAGGTGAGGGGCTCAAGTTCACAACGTAAACTTGAAATCATGCCAAATCTGGCTATGCAATTAGGGTGTTTGACAAAATGCCAAAGGCACCTAGGCAGTTCTTGGGGTGGCCAAATCTCCCAGAGTGGGGTCTCTTTAGAAGAAAGAGGGGGTGGTGAGGTTAGTTTGCCAAAAGGAGAAACTTGCTAGTGCAAGTTTTGCAAAATTACAATTCTGGACAGGGAGTAAATGGCATCATTACATCGACCAAAAGTGTTCCAAAGAGTGCATGCTCCTGGACTCAGGGGTTTTGTAGGGTTGACTACAAGCATGAGAAAGCACAAGGCCACTAGAGCAAGAATGAATAGGGTTGCAGTAGAAAACACAAGTCCGGTCCAGAATGAAAAAGAGGTTGGTGCACTTAATTTCTCCAAAGAACAACACTAGGTTTTTGCATAAAGTTGGATGGCATGCTACCACTGACATCCCATAATTTTGGTGGAGGCTCTAAAGAAATATTTAAATAGGCTATAGTGTAAAAATGTCCACTGGACCAGATTTGAAAAACAGGTGTAAAACTCAAAATATGCAATGAAATAAATACATTATTGCACAAAAGTGATTTAGAGACATCACATGACATCTCCAAATTTTGGTTGGAATATTAGTTAAATTATCAACTGGTTGTAGTTCAACAAGAGCTCCAAAATTTAAAGAAAGTCATTTTAATGAAAAAAAAGCTCAGGGTGAAATAATTGAATAAGTAAATCTACTGAACAAGTAATGTTATATAGGGGGGCATAGAAGTCCAATATATTTTGCAAAGCTCCACTTGGAAAAGACTCCTTAATATTAAAAGAAAGGTTCTGAAATCAACAGAAATATTCTTGCAGGCAAAAAATTTAAACTCTTGGCAAAATTTTAATACCTAAAACCTGGTTAAATTTTTGGGGTGTTACAATTACTAACCCCCTTAAGAAAAATCTCGTCCTCGAGATTTGCTAAGGGTTGTTAAACAAAAATACTTTTACCTGGTCAAAAGATCATTTTACTTAAGCAGTAAAAGTGGCTACAGTGAGAGGGCAATAAGTGGTGAGTAACTACAGTGTGGGATACTGGCGTTGTGCGGAGAAGTTCCACGTTTAGGAAAAACGAGCAATTTCTACGCTAGACGCAGTGAATTTAGAAATAATTCTAAATTCTACAATACGCTAGTCATACCCGAGAGCACAGTGCTCCCTTTGGCTGACAGGTGGGACCAGGGCCCATTGTCAGTCTCTTCTTCTTCCTCTGGCTCTCTCTTCTTCCTCTCTCCCGCGCGCTTTCCCGGCTTTTTCCACCGGCAATGTTTAGCGCGTAGGGTATCTAGGACGTACTGCGGTAGTGCGCGGCGTGCTTGCTGCCGGTGCGGTGTGCACTCACCTCGCGGGCCAGTGCGCTGTCGGCACTGCTCGCGGATTTGCCTCCGAACATCGGCGATCCGGCGATGAGCGGCGCTGGTGGACTTCGCCCACCGTACACCGATCTTGAGCTATAAAACGACCGCGGTGCTCCTTCTTCATCTTCGCACCCGGCCTCGTTTCTCCTCCTCCTTCTCCTCCATTACCGCTTACCGGAGCTCGAGACGAGGCTCCAATGGCGGAGGCGGTGCCGGACTGGTACGTGATCCTGGTGTGTGGAGGGCTGGCGGCAGTGCTGGGGCTCTCTGTGCTCCTGTGCGCGATGATCTTTGATGATCGCCGGGATGCTGCCGCTCGGGTGCTGGCTCTCCGCGGTGGCGGTGATCACGGGGATTAGGCGTAATTCCGGTTATTAACTGTTATCGGTGTGCCGGAGGTGATTAGTGCCCGGATGATTATCCGCTAATCTCTCCCTTGGAGGCTGTGGTGTGCTTAGGGAGATGGTCGATGAGATGCAACACGGTTGCGTGTCTTTGCAAGACAGTGTAAGAGTCCGAGTGGTTGTGGCTCTGTTGCCATGGTGTTGCATGAATAAATATAAACCATGCAGTGAGAGGATAAACGATGCAGCAACTCAGGGAAAAGAAATCTCATTCCAGGATTTTCACGGTTACGTTAATCACAAAGAAAAACTACTCATATAGGTAGAAACTAAATATTCGACTCGCCGCACAAATTTGAGGTACCATGCATAAGTTACGACGTAATAATAAATGCTGAAATAACACACACAGCAGTAACGTCTAAAATGAGAATGGTAACCGGACAGGGTCTCGAGAAAAAGTCTCTAGCAATGGAATACACACCTCTTCTATCAGAGGAAGTGGATTGACCAGTCGATGTATGTGTCTCTCCAGGTCGGGCCTCAGTGGTCTGCCAATTGCAATCCGAGGATTCAAATCAGCGAGACTCTGGAGATAATCCATCACTCGCTGGTTCAAAAGCTCTTGAGCGGTGATGTACTGGATAAGGTTGGCTAGCACTGGGTCTCTCTCAATCCGCCCACCGGGAAAAGATGTTACTCCTCCGGGCGTTGCATGGCTCGGAAAGTAATAATATCCTCGTTCGCGGGCATAGGGTACCGCAAATCGAAGACGAGCAATTGCTTCATTTGCAGCAGCTTGTATGGCCAAGCGTGGGGTCGGCATAGATTTCCCCACGAAGGAGACTTCCGTTGGATCTTGGTTGGAGTCTACGGGAGGGATGTGTACTGCTGCCCAATATTCCGAGGTGGAAGGGGTGATTCTCGATTTGAACAGCTCGTACTGGGGTGGCTGGGTAGAACCCATGGTACTGCAGGTAAAGTCCCACAATATTTTGACAAAGCTACTTGGGGTTACATCTGGGGTTCTCAGATAAATACTAAGGCTCGGCATGGCAATGAATGGTTGTGAGAGTGGTGCACGTGGTGAGGGGTGCTGGGTAAGGTCACAAGGTGGCCTCCTTATATAGCATCTGGCTGGTTTATTTACCGTGGTGAAATGTAATAAATATGCCAGATCACCTCCAAGAATCGGGGTCAGTGTCGGAGATACACATATCTCATAAAGAGACGTGTCACTGTGGGTATCGTCGGGGTTGGTTTTGGTAGCTGTGCCCGGAAAATGTGCAACTATGCGCTGACAAAATATGCAAGGCTACTATTAAACAGAGGCACAACGACAGGTTGCGTTTATACACAAGGTTACACGATTACAAGCGAGGATACACTGAGACTCGGTACTACTCGTACGGCTTAGTCTACCTCATTTATGTCTAAACGGGTGTGCCTGGTGGATGTCGAGGCTTCTCCACGTGTCTCACTATCGGGATTAGTCGGAGATGGTGGAGGAACTGCAGGGTCGGGGTAGCGATGATGACCATCGCGGGGATTGTTGGCCACAATTCCGTTGGAGTGTGCTCCCAAAAGGTGACGAAGCACTTCTGGGGTCATCAAGGCACCTTGGCCGCTGGCTGGAGCTGACCTCAGGGTCTCGATCGGGTGTCCGAATAGCACGACTGGGTTGTCGGCGTCGGGATCGGTTTCCCTGCTCACCGGGGCTCTACGAACCAGCTCTCCTCGAGCTGCGATCAGATCAATAGTGATTCGATCGAACAATGCCTCTAGTGCACTTACATAGCGCACTAGGTGCAACAATGCGGGATCCGTCTCATGATCTCCGTTGGCAACTTGGGGTGGTCTACCATACCCTTCACGTCCGGGGTAGTAGTAGAACGAGCGACAGTTAACTCTGGGCGACAACTACCGGAGTTGAACTATAGCCTCTCGAGCAGCTAGCTAGATGGCTTGTGGCTCGAAGGAAGTTGTTCTTCCGGTGAACCTGTAGGGGCGTTCTGGCGATAGACCCCTACCGTAGATGTGCATAGTAGCCCAGAATTGGCGGTCCTCACCGCTCATGGGTCCTTGGTACACAACATATTCTGGGGGTTCCTCTAACGCATAGGCACGACGGGTGAGGTTTGCGAGTATGGTCACGAAACCTCCAAGGTTGGTTGCTGTGGTCTCATTGTGCACTATGGGACCAGGCATTGAGGCTAGGTTGGGGAAGAGGCTGTCCTGTGCTGGGTTGAGGCTAGCGTGCCCTTTTTATAGAAAAGGGAACGGAGTCTTCCTTCGCACGCTTGCGAATTAGACATTTTAGCCATTGGTCACTGGTGTGTGATCGACAGGCTAGGCTGATAGGTTGGGCACCGACTGCCAAAAGTGCCGGGATCACTGTGTGGCTATCTTGCACGGGAAGCTTGGCTGGGATGTTGGTTAGGGTCTGGTGGGTTGGTTTACCAAGGTTTATCTACCTGGCTAGGATAGGATTAGCCAATGGTCAGCCTGGCTCTGGTACCAAGTTTGTGGGGACCGATTCTCCGGGTATTAATTTCCAGAAAATGGCCCTTGTGCTCACCAGCCCCAGGATAACTGTTAGCTGATGAGGCACCAACTTGATACAGAAATTCCAAGCAAAATACAAATTATGTAGTACAAGACCATTCTGGCCTGGGGGTACAACAAATGGTTTCTAATGATTTATGGCGGAAGCGGTTTGTGGATCATCAGTGTCTATGGGACTCCAATTCCCACAGGAACAGGTGACCAGGTTAACTCCTATCTTCGCGAGGCAGCTATCACCGTTGCTTAGGTTCCAGGACTATCGGCACGGTCGCTCCTCTCCGCGCAAGAAAATCTGGCCAAGACAATAGCCAGGGACAAGCCAGTGAGTACTTTGAATGTACTCGCAAACATTGTGAACACAGGTATAATATAACAATGAGGTGCTAAAAATATTATATGCTCATGACCTCAGTCGCAAAAGATAATAAAATTCTGATGCATGCGAGCATGTTATTTATGAATGTGCAGTAACATAGTAGTATTAAAATTGTGAAAAAAATAACAAGCATGCCACAGTCGGGCGTCTTAGCGACACCGCATAAAGGGCTTTAAAAGAAATGCCACAGTCGGGCGTCTTAGCGACACCACATAAAGGGCTTTTAAAATAAATGCCACAGTCGGGCGTCTCAGCGACACCACATAAAGGGCTTTAAAAGAAATGCCACAGTCGGGCGTCTCAGCGACACCACATAAAGGGCTTTAAAAGAAATGCCACAGTCGGGCGTCTTAGCAACATCACATAAAGGGCTTTAAGATAAATGCCATAGTCGGGCGTCTTAACGACACCACATAAAGGGCTTTAAAAGAAATGCCACAGTCGGGCATCTTAGCGACACCACATAAAGGGCTTTAAAAGAAATGCCACAGTCGGGCGTCTTAGCGACACCACATAATGGGCTTTAAAAGAAATGCCACAGTCAATATCCAGGAGGTAGAACCATCCCAGGGATATTCGATAAAACCAATAATGTAACGGGTTAGTCCACAATAGAAATAATGATCATAAACATCACAAATCACAAGTCGTGATTCCGGTTCTGGTTTAACAGTTTCACCTCCGAAGACCGACACTAAGACCGACACTTGACCCATCCTAGACTGTAGTCCTTAACCCTGGACACGGCTATTCGAATAGGTTTAATCTCTGCAGAGGGTGTACTCTTTACCCACGAGTAACAGATTCCTTTAGTCCATCTGGACGAATTTCGTCTACGGTCTTTTAGTTGGAAACACACCTAACTTGCACACACCAGCTTAACTCACATGTGTCTGGAATCACCCACGACACCTGTCAAGCAAAACTCTAAGTGGGGAGGTAGAACCTCGATGTAACATGGGATCACAAAATTTATACCGCGCGCAAACTGGGGAGCTACCCCCTTCGGCTACAACCGAAACACCCATGCTCCTGGACCCGGTGGCATGACTACCGGATGCCTCCAGTATCTTCCACCATGGCCTCTCTGTACGGTGTATGCTAGGAAAGGGGTTGACAACTTACTGAACCGTACCCTACTTGTTGTAGAGACAAGTAGTAGCACGAAGCAAGTATGGGGGTTACTGGCGCAAGACTCGATCTACGGTCGACTCAGGAGGTTGTAATATTCTCTGCAAGATTAGCATAACAATGCATATACTTCAACCAACAGATAGAAACACCACGCGACATACCCCCTCATGCCATACCGGACACGACCGTCTCGACGGAGGACTAGGAACAAGACCGTGTCTACCCAAGACAGAGGCCTTCTCGGCTTTCCTCCCGGTATGCATGAAAGGCATATGACGGTGATTTCCATCACAACCATATCAACTCCATTTGCATGAAATTCATTAACATGCACTCATGAGTAGGAACACCTCCTCACATAAAATGACGTATGCTCGTGTCGGGGTGGTGTTGTCACCGTGTCAAACAACACACATAATTTTTTTTACCAGGGTTCAGAATGCTTGCCTTCAGGTCATGGGAAGGCAGGGTGCATTCCAAAACATCTTGAAATCTTCAAAAATCCTATTTAAAAGAATATATATTTGAATTAACACACAACATCAAAACAGCACAAAAAGTTGTTTTGAAATTTTTTCAAATAAACCTTAAAATAAACTAGACAATATTTGAGAGAGGTAGGAAAAAGAATCAATTCATTTGAAGATGTATTTAATAAGATATAGCCGATGAAAGTTTGGTCAAAATCTGTTATTTAAAATAAAACAGAAAATAAAATGTTTCGAATATTTACGTACACGTCGAAGGCGTATTTTGGAAACGCGCTTCCACTTAACCCACGTGGACTGGGGCGGAGTCACTGACAGTGGGTCCAGGGGGCCCACTGGTCAGGTTTGACCAGTCCATCCCTCCTTCTTCTTCCTTCGCCCGAACGGAGGCGAGGCGACGGCAATCAACACCGGCAAATGGCTGCTCCCCGCGGGCTCCAGAGAGTCGAGATGGATCCGCAAGACCGGGGCGGTCCTCCCGGTGGTCGTTGGGTCGGCGGGGGTGGAGGGAGTCGCCGATGGTGAGCTTCGCGGCGGAGGAGGCCTCGGGAGCAAAGTGCTTTTGGGGCTGTGGTGGTTCCCGATCAAAATCGAGCAGGGGGAAGAGTTCACGGGAGGAAGAGAGGGCTCCTGGTGGAGAGAGTGGAGAGGGGAAGG
>NC_057810.1:118474170-118630208 GCF_018294505.1 Triticum aestivum
CCGGGTCGATTGCGAGCTAGGGAAGCGCCAAACGCATGCTCTGGGCGCGCCCAGAGCATGCCCGGGACGTGCTCGATGAAATGCCAGGGTAGCCTAGAGGTCGCGGGTGAGGTTGGCAAGGAACAGGGCTAGTTTAGGGTTGGCAAGGGAATCAAGGGACATGGAGGATAGGTCAGGGGCTCAAGTTCACAATGTAAACTTGAAATCATGCCAAATCTGGCTATGCACTTAGGGTGTTTGACAAAATGCCAAAGGCACCTAGGCAGTTCTTGGGGTGGCCAGATCTCCCAGAGTGGGGTCTCTTTAGAAGAAAGATGGGGTGGTGAGGTTAGTTTGCCAAAAGGAGAAACTTGCTAGTGCAAGTTTTGCAAAATTACAATTTTGGACAGGGAGTAAATGGCATCATTACATGGACCAAAAGTGTTCCAAAGAGTGCATGCTCCTAGAATCAGGGGTTTTGCAGGGTTGACTACAAGCATGAGAAAGCACAAGGCCACTAGAGCAAGAATGAATAGGGTTGCAGTAGAAAACACAAGTCTGGTCCAGAATGAAAAAGAAATTGGTGCACTTAATTTCTCCAAAGAACAACACTAGGTTTTTGCATAAAGTTGGATGGCATGCTACCACCAACATCCCATAATTTTGGTGGAGGCTCTAAAAAAATATTTAAATAGGCTATAGTGCAAAAATGTCCACTGGACCAGATTTGAAAAACAGGTGTAAAACTCAAAATATGCAATGAAATAAATACATTATTGCACAAAAGTGATTTAGAGACATCACATGACATCTCCAAATTTTGGTTCGAATATTAGTTAAATTATCAACTGGTTGTAGTTCAACAAGAGCTCCAAAATTTAAAGAAAGTCATTTTAATGAAAAAAAAAGCTGAGGGTGAAATAATTGAATAAGTAAATCTACTAAACAAGTAATGTTATATAGGGGGGCATAGAAGTCCAATATATTTTGGAAAGCTCCAATTGGAAAAGACTCCTTAATATTAAAAGAAATGTTATGAAATCAACAAAAATATTCTTGCAGACAAAAATTTTAAACTCTTGGCAAAATTTTAATAACTAAAATCTGGTTAAATTTTTGGGGTGTTACACGGCCTGCCCTCACCAAGAAAGTTTGTGCACCATTAACCAGATAAGATGGGGAGTGGCTATAGTGAACGCCCACCAGGCGGTGGTACTGTAGCCACGCCCGCCCCGACCAAGCCATCATCATCAGGGGCGAGGCTATAGTAATGAGCAGTCGACAGGGCCCACAGGTGGTGGGCCCAGCCTGTCCACTACAGGAAACATGAGATTTGCCGTCAGTACTGTTCTTTGCCGTCAGCTTTTCATCGGGACAGACGGCAAAGACCATTTTTGCCGACAGTTGCTGACGGCAAAGAATGACTGAGTTGTCGTCTGTACATAAAAAGGCTGACGGCAAATAAAAAAACAGACGACAAAATGCACACTTTACCGTCTGTAAATAAAAAGACAGACGCCAAAGACTACTTTGCCATCTATAAATAAAAAGACAGACGGTAAAGATCTTTGCCGCTTGTTTTTTTATTTATAGACGGCAAAATGAGAACTTTGCCGTCTATAAATAAAAAGACAGACGGCAAATAAGAAACACAGCACACGAATCGATCTCCTGGATCGATGACATGGCAAGATCTGGGCCGCCCGCACCCGCCTCTCTCTCTCTCACCGTGCGCTTCCCAACCCAGCCACCCACGCATGCATGCCCGTCACCAGCCACCCACGCATGCCCCAACCCACTGGCCCACCACCACCCATTGGCCCTGCCTTATCCTCTCTCCTGTTCCTCAAAAAAAGGAAAAAAGCCTTATCCTCTCAACTCGTTCGTCTCTCTCTTCTGCCTGCACATTCTCTCTCTCGCCCGATGCACTGGCACTGGCGGCCATCCATCACTCGCCTCACCATAGCCGCCGCTGCCTGTGCCCGCATCCACGCGCCACCGCCTCCGGGCGCCGCCGAGCGCCGCCTGCCTCCACCCGCCACCGCCGGCCTCCGAGCGCCGCCCGCCTCCGTCCCTGCGCGTCGTCTGCCTGCCTCTGCCCGCGCAACCGGCGGCCGCTGTCTGTGCCCGCGTCCGCACACGTCGCACCACCAATCGCGCCATTGAGACCGTGCAGGCGCCTCCCTCTCTCTTCCGACGACCTCAACGTCGACCACAGAGGCGACCTCGACGATGACGCCGCGGACGGCCTCACCGACGACCACGGGGCCAACCTCTACGATGACGCCGCGCGGACCTCGCCGACAACCACCGGGGCAGGGCCACAGCGGCGGGCGTGGGTGCGCTCGGTGGCGAAGTAGGGCGGGCGCGGCCGGAGCAGGGTGGTGCGGCCGGAACGCTAGCAGGGCGGCGGGCGCGGTCTGGCACGGTGGCAGGCGCAGGGTGGCGGGCGCTCGCGGCTTGGAAAGGACGGGCAAGGTCCGGCAGGGCGGCGGCCTCGGGCAGGAGCAATTTTTTTTAAAATGAAAATATAGATTTGCCATCTCTAACTTGGCTAGGCTGACGGCAAAAACGCAAATTCGGCCGACGGCAACAATGTTAACTATGCCGTCTGCGTCATAAAAACCAGACGACAAAGTGTCAGTTTAGCTGACGGCAAAGATTTTGCTGTCTATCCAATAAAATGCTGACGGCAAAGTTTCTTTGCCGACTTATCTTTGCCGTCTGAGTTTGCCGTCTGCTTTCTGACGGCAAAATCTTTACCGTCTGGATTTATGTCTTTGCCGTCTGTAATCCACAGACGACGAATTACCTGAATCCTGTAGTGGTCGTCCCGGAGCCCGGCAGCCGGCGGGACCAACCAGTCGACGGGCCCCACTAGCCGGCGGAGAACCCGGCGGCCATAGTCACTGATGGTCCGGGTCCACTCCCAGCCGGATTACCATTGTACCCCTGGGGGTAGGCACCCCCAGGGCACCTATGCAATGGGTTGATCTCTTAGAGTGTCACACACACATAGAGAGAGAAGAGGAGAGCTAGCCTTGCCCTTCTTCTTCCTCTAGTCGAACAACTCAAGGACCCACTTGTAGCTACTTACTGATTTAGTGATCATGCGGATACCCCGCAGAGTAGGACTAGGGATGTTATCTCCTAGGAGAGCCCCAAACATGGGTAAGATTCGCCGGTGTGCATGTCTTCGCCTCATCCCATTTCTAGGCACCGGTGATGTCTTACTGGCTCCCACTATGATTAGCCATCCTTTGGCATATGTCGCACCTACCACCCGACACTCTCAGTCTGTCAATCCTTGTTATGTCTGGATGTGGTAAGTTTCCCCATTTTAAGTCAAATTAAGCCGCAGGCTCCACGCCTGGCGGTGCCCTTCCATCAATTCCTTTAAGTTCAGCCTTGCGACCATACTCCCCACGGAACCCAAAGAGTTTGATTTCTCATAAGGTGCCGGCGGAGTCCTACAAGCAACATCTGCCGATCCCTGGTCGGCATCGAATATGGTTGAGACTAGGATGGTATCTGATCATCTTTGAGCCCCCAACTTTCATTCTTGATTAACAAAAACATCCTTGGAAGATGCTTTCACAGTTGTTCGTCTTCCATAAATCCAAGAATTTCACCTCTGACTATGAAATACGAATGCCCCCGACTGTCCCTATTAATCATTACTCTCATCCCGAAGGCCAACACAATTGGACCGGAATCCTATGATGTTATCCCATGCTAATGTATCTAGAGCGATGGCTTGCTTTGAGCTCTCTAATTTCTTCAAAGTAACAATGCCGGAAACACGGCCCGACCAATTAAGGCTAGGAGCGCGATGTTGGCCGAAGGGTCGAGTAGGTCGGTGCTCACCATGAGGCGGACCGGCCGACCCAGCCCAAGGTCCAACTACGAGCTTTTTAACCACAACAACTTAAATATACGCTATTGGAGCTGGAATTACCGCGGCTGCTGGCACCAGACTTGCCCTCCAATGGATCCTTGATAAGGGATTTAGATTGTACTCATTCCAATTACCGGACACTAATGCGCCCGGTATTGTTATTTATTGTCACTACCTCCCCATGTTAGGATTGGGTAATTTGCAGGCCTGCTACCTTCCTTGGATGTGGTAGCCGTTTCTCAGGCTCCCTCTCTGGAATCAAACCCTAATTCTCCGTCACCCATCACCACTATGCACTACAAAAAAAACACTTCCATGATGATACGTGTTTGTCACAATAGGTCACATTTTTTTTCATGCATGTACATGCATGACGATTTTATGACAGAATCAAGATAGTCATAAATGTGATGTCGTAGAAGTGTTCCATGACATAACCAAAATTATCATCACGGAAGTGTCCACTTCCATGACGATAAATCGCACGTCACAGAAGTGCTTTCGGCAAGGGTGACCGACACGTGGCATCCACCGTAACGGAACACCGTTAAGCTAACGGGTCTGGTTTTGGATCTGATAACCCGTTAACAGCCTGGAGCAATGGGGATTTTCGACGTGTAAAATCATCATTGGCTGGAGGAAACACGTGTCAGCTCCGTGTTGGCACAGGTGTCACTCATCCAATGGGTGAGATGCGCCTATGAAATGTTGACATGTGCACCGGCCCAAAAGTGGTCCATCAAGTTTAAATGGGCCGGCCCAACTAAAGGCCCACAAGATTTCGATGTCCCTAATTGATCGGCCCAGTTAAAGGCCCACAAGATTTTGCAGACCATAATGGGTCGGCCCAGCTAAAGGCCCACAAGATTTTGCAGACCATAATGGGCCGGCCCACCTAAAGGCCCACAAGATTTAGCGGACCACAATGGGCCAGCCCAGGTAAAGGCCCACAAGAATTTGCAGACCATAATGGTCCGGCCCAGCTAAAGGCCCACAAGATTTAGCACACCACAATGGGCCAGCCCAGCTAAAGGCCCACAAGATTTTGCAAACCATAATGGGCCGACCCAGCTAAAGGCCCAACATTCTCAGTTAAGGCCCGTACGGCTAGTGTCAAATTGGCCCGTCAACGGCCTGTCCTAAACTTGTCATCATCACGGCCCATGGTCACTTCTGGCCCGTTAACAGTTCACTAAGTATTTGGGCCAAATTATGGCCCGATGTATTTCCGGCCTGTTAAAAGTCCTGCTTCATTTGGGCCCATTTATAGGCCATTGAAACTTTCGGCCCATAAATGACCGTGAAGGATTTGGGTCATATTCGGCCATGTCTGACATTCGGCCTATTATAGGCCCACTATAGATTTGGGCCACTTTCGGCCTGTTGTGATTTTCGGCCTGTTAACATCCGACAAAATCCATGGGCCATATGTGGCCCAATGTCACGTCGGGCCCATTAACGGCCCATATAAAAATGACGATAATCTAGCCAGACCAAACATCTGGCCTGTTAAAGGCCCGTCTGAATTTCGGCATGTGAAAGATCTGCATCATAAATGGGCCACCATTTCGGCTTGCTAAGACCAGTGGGTTATTTGGCACAATCAGGGCCCAATCTCACTTTCGGCCTATTAAAGGCCCATGTTTTTTATGGGCTCGAGATATTTACACGTGTAAACGGCCTATTGTTACTGAAGTCCCAAATTATGTATAGGCCTGTTAAAGGCCCACTATGGGCACAAGCCTACCAGAAAAATATGAAATCTTATGCTGAATTAGGCCCAGATATTTTTAGTGGGCTACATGCAAATTTCGGCCCATAATTATTTTTAGCCCAATTGGAATGGGCCTGACGAATGTTGGCATGTTGGGCTCCTACGAAGCTTTCGGCCGAATACATTACTAAGATAAACCTACACTATACAAAAATGGCGTCGTAATTACTGTAGCCTTTGGCAGCATCATAAATGTTGTATCACAACAAAATAAATTCCAACCATATAACAAAAGGCCTGTTGGCATAAGTTTACAGTCTTTGAAGATAAAAGCACCATCAAATGTATAGAAGCACAAATCATTTGACCTGACTGCTAATGTTTCAGGCTGTAGAATATGATGGAGCAGCACGATCTTCACCTTTTTCTGCCATTGCTCTTGAACAACGAAGCAAATGTCTGATAGTCTGGTTTCAAAACCATTCATATCTTGACAACATTTGTCAACCACTATTCTTGTTTCCGAAACGACGTCCATTAGGGATTGTACTTGTGTCTGGAGCACAGATATATCACTCTGTCTAGCAGGAAGATTTTGTTCAGTAGGCGATTTGGACGAGGTTACCTTGACAACCAACCCAGAATTACGCAGGAAGGTGCTTTTTGCACTGTTAGTGGAGAGATACTGACGCACTGCAGCAAGAGCTGACATTGTGCCTGTGGTAGCCTCGTCACCTTCAGGTGGTTGTGGTTGTTCAATCATTTGTTCCATAGCTTCCTGAAACTTTGAACTTTTAGATTAGTGTACCAGATAAGTTAATAATGATACAAAAACAAACAATGTAGGTTACATGTTTATACATAATTTATTTTGGTGAACTACTGTAATACATTAGCATGTATTGTAGTGCCAACTACATAATAAAATCACTTTCTGAACATATGTCCATGTAGCATGCCTACTATATTGACTACTTCCTCACATTCGTTGACATCTAAGGATAAAGAGACATGGTTTAAAGTAGGATGAACATAGTATGACATCATTCATATCATGGGCAGACAGATATAAAACAAACAGGCTATTTTATCATTGTGTGCACACGTGAACATAACAACTAGATTACAGATCAAGACCAAAAGAATATCCTTCATCTCTTTTAAACCATGTCAGGTGAAATGATACGTTAAGACAATTGTGCATAAAAGTGAACAGAGTAACTAACATTGGCTGCAAACCAATTAGTTAAATGAACACATCACAATACCAATCAGTTCAAAGGCAGGAGGAGTGAGGACTTAAAATAGCGGCTTGAACTGGTGTGCTCATGCCCTTCATCTTGCTGGTGTGGCAATCCTTGAAGATTTGCACTGCATTCAGTTCAGGTTCTTTTTGGTCCGCACGGGCTTTCCTCTGTATTTGGAACAAGTCAATATAGATACTATAATATGGCACAGAAAAAAGAAGGAAGTAGCAGCTATTTAAAAGAGCCTCGTAGTGTGCAATATAGCTACGAGATCCTGTTGTCTGTTGGAATTTCACTTTAGAACGGTTGGTCTTGTTCTTCAAACAGTTAGCCTAGAAGAAGATACACTTGTAAGGCACATACATAAATACAAGTTCAATATGTGGTCTGATCAAATACATATAGCCTACCTGATACTTTGGATCAGACCAGTGTTTAATGAGGGATGTCCAGACTTCATCTGTAATATATTCCACTGGAGATGTTTGGGCGATTTCATTGTTAGCCTTGCCTTCAAAGTGACATTTTCTAAGGTGGTACCGACACTGTCGTAGAGCAGACTGAAAAACATGAGTGCATGCTTGTTTAGTTGCATCATCTTTCGGATCCAACTTGAACCTCATCTGTTGAAAAAAGAATGTGACTCTTATTAGGAGGAAGCTAGAAAGTATGGGACAAAGAAAGACAATATTACTAATTGTGATGAATAGCATTACTTACGGATAAATTATCAAAGAAGGTGTTAAACCGGGTATTGTCTTTCTCATTCCTGTATTGGATCCACGTTGGGAGGATACGTGCATTACACCTAACGGTAACGGCTACCTCTGATACGAACTTGGCTGACTCTATAGCATCACGTGGCCTTTTTAAACCTGCCTCAAAATGGATCTCCATTCTTCCTCATTTACATTTTCTTAATCTGTCAAGCATTATCCCTGATGTCTGTTTCCGCTTGCGCCGTGGTGCTAGTTCAATAACAAATATGGAAAGTGTTAGTGTACATCAAATTGTGAGAGTACATATAAAGGAGCAAGAAACTGCAACTTGACTCGGTCAGGTACCGTCTTGGTGTTGATGCTCAAGAGGTTCATCTGATCTTGCCAAGCCCTGTTGTGTCAGCAGTGCTTCGGAAGTAGTGTTAGGTGTGAAGGCAGCTTGGGAACTGGCCAGTTCGGAAGCAAACGAACGAGTAACTCGTTGAGATGCTGGTATAGTTGAAGCGGATGCTGCAGCTGGTGGAGCAGGTGATACTGTGTTTGTAGATTTAGCCGATGGACTTGGACCTTCTACTACACTATAAGTACCGGCGGATCTCGACGGCAGATCCTTTTCCGTTTCACCCAACGAGTAACACCACTCCCTACTATATTATTTTCCTTGCTATTTTTTGACTTTGCCATGTCAAGCTGTACCCACAACACAAAAGAATAAATTCGCTCTTCAGAACTCATTGATGCATGATACAGACAAGCAATACTTTGATGTAAGACAACCGTATGAGGATGGAATATGTAAGAAAAACAGGACGGCATGACATATTCACAGCTACGACGTGTAAACTAAGCAGAAGGATTTTCAAGAAAGTAGAAGTAATGCAAGCTAGACACCATATGAAAGATGCAACCAATATTACTCTACTAAGTTAAAAGTGTCTTGTCATAAGTGGCAATTTGAAAAATTAGAAGCAGTACAACGTAGAAATCAATGCAAGATGCAACCACTATCAAACTGCCATGTTAAAAGCGCCCAGTAATGAGTGACTGATGCGGGATACACAACAACAGTACTTTTATGTAAGAACATGGTATGATAGATAGATGTAGTGTAATCTAGACACAGAAAGCCATGTCATATGTACATGTATAATGTATAAACTCAGTAGGTGCAATTTAATCAAAATAGAATAAATACAGGCTAGACAACATATGCAACATGAAACCAATTATCACACTGTCAACTTCGAGCAAGCACCTGCGATGGTGGAGTACGAGAGATGAACTCATCATGTAGACTTGGGACTTCAACTTCATTAGCAGTAGCAATGGCAAATCTAGAGACTCTCTGTTTGCGTCGGTGCGGAGGACCACCAACATCCCCTAACTTACTATTTTCCTTCCTATTTTCTGATATTGCCTTATGAAGTCAAAACCACAAGAAGATGAATAAAATTAGCTTTGCATAACTGGTTGATGCATGATACAGACGAAGACTACTTTGATGTAAGGCAAGCGCAGGATAGGAGGATGGAATATATACAAAAAAGACAGTGTTTCATATTCACACGTATGATGGGAGGATGGAATATGTATGAAAAAACAGTAAGCGGAAGGCATTTCAACAAAATTAGAAGAAATAAAAGCTAGGCACCATATGAACATGCAACCAATATCACTCTATCAGGTAAAAAGTGTCTCGTCATAAGTGCCATTTCAAAAAATTAGAAGCAGTACAAGCTAGAAGAAAATGCAAGATGCAACCTACATCACAGTCCCAAGTTAAGTGTGTCTTATGGGTAAGTGATCGTTGCAGGTATAAGTTGTAAGATACATAGATGCAATTCAACATAATCAGAAGCAATACAAACTAGACATTATACGGAAAACTCAACCACATATAATAGTTCCAAGTTAGAGCAAGCACCTATGATGGTGGAGTAGGGGAGATGTGCTCATCATGTACACGTATGTTCTAGAAACAGGAACACGTGTCATATTCACAGGCATTATGTGTAAAGTAAGCAGATGCAATTCAACAAAGTAAGAAGCAATACAAGCTAGACATCATACGCAACATGCAACCACATATAATAGTGCCAAGTTAGAGAAAGCACCTGTGATGTTGGAGTAAGGGAGATGTGCTCATCATCTACACAGCTACGTTGACTGTCCAGCCTTGTGTTGTCTTGCGAATCTTGTTGGGAGGATGGAGGAGTAGAATCTGTAGAGACCCCATGTTTGAGTTGCTCTGAAGGACCATCATCATCCACTGCCGGACTAATTTCCTTCATCTGTAACAATTTTGCATTGTGAAGTCAAATCGATAAGAAAAAGGAATAAAATTCGCTCTTCAGAACTCATTCATGCATGATACTGACGAACACTACTCGGATGAAAGGCAAACACATGACGCAAGGATGGAATATGTACGAAAAACGGGATGGCATGACATATTCACACCTATGATGTGGTAACTAAGCAGAAGGCGTTTCAACAAATTAGAAGCACTGCAAGCTAGACACCATGTGAAAGATGCAACCAATATCACTCCGCCAAGTTCAAACTGTATGCCGTTCCAACAAATTAGAAGCAGTACATGCTAGAAATCATATGCAAGACACAACCAATATCACAGTGGTGACTTAAAGGTGCCTTATCATAAGTGACTGATGCGGGATATGTAAGAACAGTAGTCTGATGTAAGAACATCGTGTGATCAGATATAGTATGTTCTAGAAACAGGAACACATGTCATATTCACAGGCATTACGTGTAAAGTAAGCAGATGCAATTCAACAAAGTTAGAAGCAATACAAGCTAGACATCATACGCAACATGCAACCACATATAATAGTGCCAAGTTAGAGGAAGCACCTGTGATGTTAGAGTAGGGGAGATGTGCTCATCATCTACACAACTACGTTAACTGTCTAGCCTTGCGTTGTCTTGTGAATCTTGTTGGGAAGATGGCGGAGTAGAATCTGTAGAGAACCTCCGTTTCAGTTGCTCGGAAGGACCACCATCATCCAATACCTTGCCAATTCCCTTCAGCTTTATTGATTTTGCATTGTGAGGTCAAACTGACAAGAAAAAGGCATATAATTCGCTCTTCAGAACACATTCATGCATGATACTGACGAACACTACTCTGATGAAAGGCAAAGTCATGATACGAGGATGGAATATGTACGAAAAAATGGACAGCTTGACATATTCACACCTATGATGTGGTTGTTGGAAATATGCCCTAGAGGCAATAATAAAAGGATTATTATTATATTTCCTTGTTCATGATAATTGTCTGTTATTCATGATATAATTGTATTATCCAGAAATCGTAATACACATGTGAATACATAGACCACAATACGTCCCTAGTAAGCCTCTAGTTGACTAGCTCGTTGGTCAACAGATAGTCATGGTTTCCTGACTATGGACATTAGATGTCATTGACAACGGGATCACGTCATTAGGAGAATGACATGATGGACAAGACCCAATCCTAAGCATAGCACAAGATCGTGTAGTTCGTTTTGCTAGAGCTTTTCCAATGTCAAGTATCTTTTCCTTAGACCATGAGATCGTGTAACTCCCGGATACCGTAGGAGTGCTTTGGGTGTACCAAACGTCACAACGTAACTAGGTGACTATAAAGGTGCACTACAGGTATCTCCGAAAGTGTCTGTTGAGTTGACACGGATCGAGACTGGGATTTGTCACTCCGTATGACGGAGAGGTATCTCTGGGCCCACTCGGTAATGCATCATCATAATGAGCTCAAAGTTACCAAGTGTTTGGTCACGGGATCATGCATTACGGTACGAGTAAAGTGACTTGCCGGTAACGAGACTGAACGAGGTATTGGGATACCGACGATCGAGTCTCGGGCATGTAACGTACCGATTGACAAAGGGAATTGCATACGAGGTTGATTGAATCCTCGACATCGTGGTTCATCCGATGACATCATCGAGGAGCATGTGGGAGCCAACATGGGTATCTAGATCCCATTGTTGGTTATTGACTGGAGAGCCGTCTCGGTCATGTCTGCATGTCTCCCGAACCCGTAGGGTCTACACACTTAAGGTTCGGTGACGCTAGGGTTATTAGGAAGACTTGTATGTGATTACCGAATGTTGTTCGGAGTCCCGGATGAGATCCCGGACGTCACGAGGAGTTCCAGAAGGGTCCGGAGGTGAAGATTTATATATGGTAAGTTGTCATGCGGACACCGGAAAGTTTCGGGGGCATATCGGTATTGTACCGGGGCCACCGGAGGGGTTCCGAGGGTCCACCGGGAGGGGCCACCCCTCTTGGTGGGCCACATGGGCCGCGTGGGGCAGGGAACCAGCCCCTGGAGGGTTGGGCGCCCTCCCTTGGGCCCATGCGCCTAGGGTTGGGGGGGAACCCTAAAGGGGGCGCCCCCCTTTGCTTGGGGGGCAAGCCCCCTCCCTGGCCGCCCCCCCCCCTCTAGATCTCATCTAGAGGGGGACGGCCCCCTTCCCCCTTCCCGTATAAATAGAGGGGTGAGGGGAGGGCTGAACACCTGATCCAAGGCGCAGCCCCTCCCCTCCCCAACACCTCTCCTCCTCCGTTAAGTGCTTGGCGAAGCCCTGTCGGAGTACTGCCTCTCCACCAACACCACGCCGTCGTGCTGCTGCTGGAGCCTTCTTCCTCAACCTCTCCTTCCCCCTTGCTGGATCTAGAAGGAGGAGACGTCGTTCGTACCGTATGTGTGTTGAACGCGGAGGTGCTGTCCGTTCAGCACTTGGTCATCGGTGATCTGAATCACGGCGAGTACGACTCCATCATCACCGTTCCCTTGAACGCTTCCGCACGCGATCTACAAGTGGTATGTAGATGCAATCTCTCTCCCATGACTCGTTTCTTAGATGAACTCATAGATGGATCTTGGTGAAACCGTAGGAAAATTTTAATTTTCTGCAACGTTCCCCAACAGTGGCATCATGAGCTAGGTCTATGCGTAGTTCTCTATTGCACGAGTAGAACACAAATTTGTTGTGGGCGTAGATCTTGTCAACTTGCTTGCCGCTACTAGTCTTTTCTTGCTTCAGCGGTATTGTGGGATGAAGCGGCCTGGACCGACCTTACACGTACGCTTACGTGAGACAGGTTCCACCGACTGACATGCACTAGTTGCATAAGGTGGCTAGCGGGTGTCTGTCTCTCCTACTTTAGTTGGAGCGGATTAGATGAAAAGGGTCCTTATGAAGGGTAAATAGAAGTTGACAAAATCATGTTGTGGTTATTCGTAGGTAATAAAACGTCCTTGCTAGAACCCAATTGCAGCCACGTAAAAGATGCAACAACAATTAGAGGACGTCTAACTTGTTTTTGCAGCAATTGTCATGTGATGTGATATGGCCAGAAGTTGTGACGAATGATGAACGATATATTGTGATGTATGAGATCATGTTCTTGTAATAGGAATAACGACTTGCATGTCGATGAGTATGACAACCGGCAGGAGCCATAGGAGTTGTCTTTATTTTTGTATGACCTGCGTGTCATTTAAGAACGCCATGTAAATTACTTTACTTTATTGCTAAACGCGTTAGCCATAGAAGTAGAAGTAGTCGTTGGCGTGACAACTTCATGAAGACACAATGATGGAGATCATGATGATGGAGATCATGGTGTCAATGCCGGTGACGAAGATGATCATGGAGCCCCGAAGATGGAGATCGAAGGAGCTATATGATATTGGCCATATCATGTCACTACTATATAATTGCATGTGATGTTTATTATGTTTTATGCATCTTGTTTACTTAGAACGGCGGTAGTAAATAAGATGATCCCTTATAATAATTTCAAGAAAGTGTTCCCCCTAACTGTGCACCGTTGCTAAAGTTCGTCGTTTCGAAGCACCACGTGATGATCGGGTGTGATAGATCCTTACGTTCTCATACAACGGGTGTAAGACAGATTTACACATGCAGAACACTTAGGGTTAACTTGACGAGCCTAGCATGTACAGACATGGCATCGGAACACAGAGACCGAAAGGTCGAACATGAGTCGTATGGAAGATGCGATCAACATGGAGATGTTCACCGATGATGACTAGTCCGTCTCACATGATGATCGGACACGGCTTAGTCGACTCGGATCGTGTAGCACTTAGATGACTAGAGGGATGTCTAATCTGAGTGGGAGTTCATTAAATAATTTGATTAGATGAACTTAATTATCATGAACTTAGTCTAAAACTTTTGCAAAATATGTCTTGTAGATCAAATGGCCAACGCTCATGTCAACATAAACTTCAACGCGTTCTTAGAGAAAACCAAGCTGAAAGATGATGGCAGCAACTATTCGGACTGGGTCCGGAACCTGAGGATCATCCTCATAGCAGCCAAGAAAGATTATGTCCTAGATGCACCGCTAGGTGAAGCACCCATCCCAGAGAACCAAGACGTTATGAACACTTGGCAATCACGTGCTGATGATTACTCCCTTGTTCAGTGCGGCATGCTTTACAGCTTAGAACCGGGGCTCCAAAAGCATTTTGAGAAGCACGGAGCATATGAGATGTTCGAGGAGCTGAAAATGGTTTTCCAAGCTCATGCCCGGGTCGAGAGATATGAAGTCTCCGACAAGTTCTATAGTTGTAAGATGGAGGAAAACAGTTCTGTCAGTGAGCACATACTCAAAATGTCTGGGTTGCACAACCGCCTGTCCCAGTTGGAGATCAACCTCCCGGATGAGGCGGTCATTGCCAGAATCCTTCAGTCGCTCCCACCAAGCTACAAGAGCTTTGTGCTGAATTACAATATGCAGGGGATGGTGAAGACCATTCCTGAAGTATTCTCAATGCTGAAGTCAGCAGAGGTTGAAATCAAGAAAGAACATCAAGTGTTAATGGTCAATAAGACCACTAAGTTCAAGAAGGGCAAGGGTAAGAAGAACTTCAAGAAGGACGTCAAAGATGTTGCCGCGCTCGGTAAGCTAGTTGCCGGGAAGAAGTCAAAGAATGGACACAAGCCTGAGACTGAGTGCTTTTATTGCAAGGGGAAGGGTCACTGGAAGCGGAACTGCCCCAAATACTTAGCGGACAAGAAGGCCGGCAACACTAAAGGTATATTTGATATACATGTAATTGATGTGTACCTTACCAGTACTCGTAGTAACTCCTGGGTATTTGATATCGGTGCCGTTGCTCACATTTGTAACTCACAGCAGGAGCTGCGGAATAAGCGGAGACTGGCGAAGGACGAGGTGACAATGCGCGTCGGGAATGGTTCCAAGGTCGATGTGATCGCCGTCGGCACGCTACCTCTACATTTACCTACGGGATTAGTTTTAAACCTCAATAATTGTTATTTAGTGCCAAGTTTGAGCATGAACATTGTATCTGGATCTCGTTTAATATGAGATGGCTACTCATTTAAATCCGAGAATAATGGTTGTTCTATTTATATGAGAGATATGTTTTATGGTCATGCCCCGATGGTCAATGGTTTATTCTTAATGAATCTCGAACCTAATGTTACACATATTCATATGTGAATACCAAAAGATGTAAAGTTGATAACGATAGTCCCACATACTTGTGGCACTACCGCCTTGGTCACATTGGTGTCAAGCGCATGAAGAAGCTCCATGCTGATGGACTTTTAGAGTCTCTAGATTATGAATCATTTGACACATGCGAACCATGCCTCATGGGCAAAATGACCAAGACCCCGTTCTCCGGAACAATGGAGCGAGCAACCAACTTAGAAATCATACACACTGATGTGTGTGGTCCAATGAGCGTTGAGGCTCGCGGAGGATATCATTATGTTCTCACTCTCACTAGTGACTTGAGTAGATATGGGTATGTCTACTTGATGAAACACAAGTCTGAGACCTTTGAAAGGTTCAAGGAATTTCATAATGAAGTAGAGAATCAACGTGACCGAAAGATAAAGTTCTTACGATCGGATCGTGGAGGAGAATATTTAAGTCACAAATTTGGTACACACTTAAGAAAATGTGGAATCGTTTCACAACTCACGCCGCCTGGAACACCTCAGCGTAACGGTGTGTCTGAACGTCGTAATCGCACTCTATTGGATATGGTGCGATCTATGATGTCTCTTACCGATTTACCACTATCATTTTGGGGATACGCTCTAGAGACAGCTACATTCACTTTAAATAGGGCACCGTCTAAATCCGTTGAGACGACACCGTATGAATTATGGTTCGGGAAGAAACCTAAGCTGTCGTTTCTGAAAGTTTGGGGATGCGATGCTTATGTCAAGAAACTTCAACCTGAAAAGCTCGAACCCAAGTTGGAAAAATGTGTCTTCATAGGATACCCTAAGGAAACCATTGGGTATGCCTTCTACTTAAGATCCGAAGGCAAGATCTTTGTTGCCAAGAATGGATCCTTTCTGGAAAAAGAGTTTCTCTCGAAAGGAGTAAGTGGGAGGAAAGTAGAACTCGATGAAGTACTACCTCTTGAACCGGAAGGTAGTGCAGCTCAGGAAAACGTTCTTGTGGTGCCTACATCGAATGGAGAGGAAATTAATGATGATGATCAAGGTACTTCCGATCAAGTTGCTACTGAACTTCGTAGGTCCACAAGGACATGTTCCACACCAGAGTGGTATGGCAACCCTGTCCTGGAAATCATGTTGTTAGACAACGGTGAACCTTCGAACTATGAAGAAGCGATGGCGGTCCCAGATTCCAAGAATGGCTAGAAGCCATGAAATCCGAGATATAATCCATGTATGAAAACAAAGTATGGACTTTGACTGACTTGCCCGATGATCGGCGAGTGATAGAAAATAAATGGATCTTTAAGAAGAAGACGGACGCGGATGGTAATGTCACCATCTATAAAGCTCGACTTGTCGCTAAGGGTTATCGGCAAGTTCAAGGGATTGACTACAATGAGACTTTCTCTCCCGTAGCGAAGCTTAAGTCCGTCTGAATCATGTTAGCAATTGCCGCATACTATGATTATGAGATATGGCAGATGGACGTCAAAGCGGCATTCCTTAACGGCTATCTTAAGGAAGAGTTGTATATGATGTAGCCAGAAGGTTTTGTCGATCCTAAGAATGCTAACAAAGTGTGCAAGCTCCAGCGATCCATTTATGGGATGGTGCAAGCATCTCGGAGTTGGAACATTCGCTTTGATGAGATGATCAAAGCGTTTGGGTTTATGCAGACTGTGTTTACAAGAAGCCTGTGTTTGGAGAAGCCTGTGTTTACAAGAAAGTGAGTGGGAGCTCTGTGGCATTTCTCATATTATATGTAGGTGACATACTTTTGATGGGAAATGATATAGAATTCTTGGACAGCATTAAGGCCTACTTGAATAAGTGTTTTACAATGAAGGACCTTGGAGAAGCTGCATATATATTAGGCATCAAGATCTATAGGGATAGATCGAGACGCCTCATAGGTCTTTCACAAAGCACATACCTTGATAAGATTTTGAAGAAGTTCAAAATGGATCAGTCCAGGAAAGGGTTCTTGCCTGTACTGCAAGGTGTGAGATTGAGCTCGGCTCAATGCCCGACCACGGCAAAAGATAAAGAAGAGATGAGCATCATCCCCTATGCCTCAGCCATAGGATCTATTATGTATGCCATGATGTGTACCAGACCTGATGTAAACCTTGCCGTGAGTTTGGTAGGAAGGTACCAAAGTAATCCCGGCAAGGAACACTGGACAGCGGTCAAGAATATCCTGAAGTACCTGAAAACGACAAAGGACATGTTTCTCGTTTATGGAGGTGACGAAGAGCTCGTCATAAAGGGTTACGTCGACGCTAGCTTCGACACAGATCTGGATGACTCTAAGTCACAAACCGGATACGTGTATATGTTGAATGGTGGAGCAATAAGCTGGTGCAGCTGCAAGCAGAGCATCGTGGCGGGATCTACATGTGAAGCGGAGTACATGGCAGCCTCGGAAGCAGCACATGAAGCAATATGGGTGAAGGAGTTCATCACCGACCTAGGAGTCATACCCAATGCGTCGGGGCCGATCAAACTCTTCTGTGACAACACTGGAGCTATTGCCCTTGCCAAGGAGCCCAGGTTTCACAAGAAGACCAGGCACATCAAGCATCGCTTCAAGTCCATCCGTGAAAATGTTCAAGATGGAGACATAGATATTTGCAAAGTACATACGGATCTGAATGTCGCAGATCTGTTGACTAAACCTCTTCCGTGAGCAAAACATGATCAGCACCAGAACTCTATGGGTGTTCGATTCATCACAATGTAACTAGATTGTTGACTCTAGTGCAAGTGGGAGACTGTTGGAAATATGCCCTAGAGGCAATAATAAAAGTATTATTATTATATTTCCTTGTTCATGATAATTGTCTATTATTCATGCTATAATTGTATTATCCGGAAATCGTAATACACGTGTGAATACATAGACCACAATACGTCCCTAGTAAGCCTCTAGTTGACTAGCTCGTTGGTCAACAGATAGTCATGATTTCCTGGCTATGGACATTAGATGTCATTGACAACGGGATCACGTCATTAGGAGAATGACGTGATGGACAAGACCCAATCCTAAGCATAGCACAAGATCGTGTAGTTCGTTTTGCTAGAGCTTTTCCAATGTCAAGTATCTTTTCCTTAGACCATGAGATTGTGTAACTCCTGAATACCGTAGGAGTGCTTTGGGTGTACCAAACGTCACAACGTAACTAGGTGACTATAAAGGTGCACTCCGTATGTTGAGTTGACACGGATCGAGACTGGGATTTGTCACTCGGTATGACGTAGAGGTATCTCTGGGCCCACTCGGTAATGCATCATCATAATGAGCTCAAAGTGACCAAGTGTTTGGTCACAGGATCATGCATTACGGTATGAGTAAAGTGACTTGCCGGTAACGAGACTGAACGAGGTATTGGGATACCGATGATCGAGTCTCGGGCATGTAACGTACCGATTGACAAAGGGAATTGCATACGAGGTTGATTGAATCCTCGACATCGTGGTTCATCCGATGACATCATCGAGGAGCATGTGGGAGCCAACATGGGTATCCAGATCCCGCTGTTGGTTATTGACCGGAGAGCCGTCTCGGTCATGTCTACATGTCTCCCGAACCCGTAGGGTCTACACACTTAAGGTTCGGTGACACTAGGGTTATTAGGAAGACTTGTATGTGATTACCGAATGTTGTTCGTAGTCTCGGATGAGATCCCGGACGTCACGAGGAGTTCCGGAAGGGTTTGGAGGTGAAGATTTATATATGGGAAGTTGTCATGCGGACACTGGAAAGTTTCGGGGACATATCGGTATTGTACCGGGGCCACCGGAGGGGTTCTGGGGGTCCACCGGGAGGGGCCACCCCTCTTGGTGGGCCACATCGGCCGCGTGGGGCAGGGAACCAGCCCCTGGAGGGTTGGGCACCCTCCCTTGGGCCCATGCGCCTAGGGTTGGGGGGGAACCCTAAAGGGGGCGCCCCCCTTTGCATGGGGGGCAAGCCCCCTCCCTGGCCGCCGCCCCCCCCCTCTAGATCTCATCTAGAGGGGGCCGGCCCCCTTCCCCCTTCCCCTATAAATAGAGGGGTGAGGGGAGGGCTGAACACCTGATCCAAGGCGCAGCCCCTCCCCTCCCCAACACCTCTCCTCCTCCGTTAAGTGCTTGGCGAAGCCCTGTCGGAGTACTGCCTCTCCACCAACACCACGCCGTCGTGCTATTGCTGGAGCCTTCTTCCTCAACCTCTCCTTCCCCCTTGCTGGATCAAGAAGGAGGAGACATCGTCCGTACCATACGTGTGTTGAACGCGGAGGTGCTGTCCGTTCAGCACTTGGTCATCGGTGATCTGAATCACGGCGAGTACGACTCTATCATCACCGTTCCCTTGAACGCTTCCGCACGCGATCTACAAGTGGTATGTAGATGCAATCTCTCTCCCATGACTCGTTGCTTAGATGAACTCATAGATGGATCTTGGTGAAACCGTAGGAAAATTTTAATTTTCTGCAACGTTCCCCAACAGTGGTAACTAAGCAGAACGCACTTCAACAAATTAGAAGCACTGCAAACTAGACACCATATGGAAGGTGCAATCAATATCACTCTACCAAGTTAAAACTGTCTCGTCATAGGTGGCGTTCATCAAACTAGAAGCAATACATGCTAGAAATCATATTCAGGACGCAAACCAATATCACACTGCCAACTTAAAGGTGTCCCATCATAAGTGACTTATGCAGGATACACAAGAAGGGTAGTTTCATGTAAGAACATGGTGTGATAGAGAGATATAGTATGTACCAAAAACGGGAAAGCGTGTCATATTCACAAGTATCATGTGTAAGCTAAGAAGATGCAGTTTACACTAATTAGGAGCAATACAAGCTAGACACAATTTTTTTTTAAAAGGGGGGACTCCCCGGCCTCAGCATCAGAACAATGCATACGGCCACCTTTATAAATAAGCAAATAGGTTCAGCTAGACACCATATGCAACATGCAACCAGATATCACACTGCCAAGTTAGAGCAAGCACCTTGGATGGTGGAGTAGGGGAGCGGAGACTTGGACCTTGTAATGCACTATCATTACAAGGAGAATCGGTACAGATGCTCCGTCTACGTTGCTGGAGAGGAACACCATCATCGCCTTCCTTACTCTTTTCCTTCCTCTTTCTTGATTTTGCCTTGTCAAGTCAAACCACAAGAAAAAGGAATAAAATTTGCTCTTCAAAATTCATTGATGCATGATACTGACGAACACTACTTTTATGTAAGGCAGCCGCATGATAGGAGGATGGAATATGTATGAAAAATAGGACAACGTGACATATTGACATGTATGATGTATAAAGTGTAAACTAAGCACAAGGTGCTTGAACTTGTTAGAATCAATGCAAGCTAGATACCATATGAAACATGAAACCAATATCACTCTGCCAAATTAAAAGGGTGCCCTAACAAATGTATTTGACCAAATTAGAAGCAATACATGGCAACAGGCTAGAAATAATATGCAATATGCAATGAATAAAGGTGACTCATCGTAAGTGATTGATGCAGGATACAGAAGAGAGGTAGTTTCATGTAAGAACAAGGTTAACACATAGATGTAGTGTGTACCAAAAATAGGAAGGCATGTCATATTCACAGGTATAATGTGTAAACTAAGCATATACAATTTATCCTAATTAGAAGCATTACAAGCTAGACACCGTATGCACATTCAACCACATATCACACTGCGAAGTTAGAGGAAGCACCTGTGATGGTGTTGTAGGGGAAGTGCGGTCTTCAAGTACAGAGCAACATTCAATATATTCATTTAGGCTTGTTGTTTCTTGAGAATCATGTGGAGAGGATGAAATTGCATTCTTTATAAGAGTAGCGCATCTCATATTAACCCACGGGCGTGACTGTCTCATCATAAGCGATACATGCAGGATACACAAGAACAGTAGTTTGATGTAAGAATATGGTGTGATAGGTAGATGTAGTATGTACCAAAAACAGGAAGGCGTGTCATATTCACATGTATAATGTGTAAGCTAAGGAGATGCATTTTAACAAATTAGGAGCAATACAAGCTAGGCACCATATGCAACATGCAACCAGATATCACGCTGCCATGTAAGAGCAAGCACCATGGGTTGTGGAGTATGGGAGATGAGATTTGGAACTAGCACTGCAGTATGAGTAGCAGGAGAATCTGCAAAGATCATCTGTTTTGGGTTGCTCCAGAGGACCACCATCATTCTGTGCCTTCGTCCTTTCAGATTTTGCCTTGTCAAGTAAACACACAAGAAAAAGGAATGAAATTTGCACTTCCAAATTTGTTGATGCATGATACCGATGAACACAACTTTTATGTATGGCAACCACATTGTAGGAGGATGGAATATGTATGAAAAACGCTAAGCAGAAGGCATTTCAACAAATTGGAAGCAATGCAATCTAGACACCATATGAAAGATCCAACCAAAATCACTCTACCAAGTTAGATGTGTCTCGTTATAAGTGGCACTTCAACCAATTAGAGGCAATACATGTTTGAAATGATATGCAAGATGCAACCAATATTACACTGTCAAGTTGAAGGTGTATCGTCTGAAGTGATTCATGAGGGATACACAAGAAAAGTAGTTAGATGTAAGAACATGGTTAATAGAAAGACGCAGTATGTACCAAAAACATGAATGCATGTCATATTCACAGGTATAATGTGTTAACTAAGTAGATGCAATTTACCCTAATTAGAAGCATTACAAGGTAGACACCATATGCAAGATGCAACCACATATCACACTGCCAAGTAAAAGAAAGCACCTGCGATGGTGGTGTGGGGGAATTGCGGTCATCAAATAGAGAGCTATGTTGACTATCTTCATTTGGCCTTGCTGTTTCTTGAGAATCATGTGGGGAGGATAACACTACACTCTTTAAATGAGTAGGCATCTCACAGTAACCCACTGGGGTGACTATCTCATCATAAGTGATTGACGAGGGATACAAAAGAGCATTAGTTTGATGTATGAACATTGTTAATAGACATATGTAGTATGTATCAAAAACAGGAAGGCATGTCATTATCAAAGGTATAATGTGTAAAGTAAGCAGATGCAATTTAACCAAATTGGAAGCAATACAAGCTAGACACCATATGCAACATGCAACCACATTTGACAGCGCAGAGTTAAAGCAAGCACCTGGGATGGTTGTGTGTGGCAATTGTGATCATCAACTGCAGAGCTACGTTTACTGTCTCCAACTGCTGACACTGCACCCTTTAGAGCGCTGAAACGCTTAGTGTTTATCTTCGAATTACACTAGAGCGACTTCTGACTTTTCTTTTCTGCATTCATCAACACTGCGTCAGAGTCTGAAATACCCATGCATAAAAAAACAATAGTGTGAGTATGGGTGAAGTGTGTGCACAATTAGTACAGTGTAAAGGTAGCAGATAGCAGGTCGGTGAGAAATAAATGACGGGAGACATATGATAGCTCTACAACATGCATGGCACACTAATTACTACAGGAATCTATGAAAATAACAGTCGAATGAAAACAAATAGGTCAGTCCATTTTTTGCACCGTCCGATGTACAAAGAACAGGCTGATCACATTCACCTACCTCTAGCCAGTCAGTGTTGACGATCTTCCTCGTAACGCCAGCGACCACCGGCCCAGTCCCCTGCCTGCGTCCTCCCCTCGACCTCACCGCACCGCCGTGCTTGGCACCGCCCCCCGTCCATCCATTCAAGCCCCGCCGACCTCTAGATCAGGCGCAAGCAGCTCCTGCACCCCACACCCCTATGATAGACACCGATGCGCCGCTTCCCCGGCGAAAAGGCGGACTAGGTGCTCCATGCGCCTAAGCGGGTGCTGCTTCTTTTAGTTGCGGTTCGGCTGACCCTGAATTGAAATCCAGGTGGGTTACTGACCTCTAGCAAAGGTGAGATAGTAAAGGGAGGAAGCCTTGTGCATTTAGTATCACGAAGAATATGCAGTAAGAAGCGCTCAACTAGTTTCTTTCATGGGATGAATACAGTGTGAGCAGAGACGTAAGATTTGCACGAATAAGAGAAGAGGAGTACCTCTTTCTGCTGGCAGTGCTGTGTCATCCTTCTGTTTTGCCAACGATCTTCTTGTGGTTCGCTGGAAACGAGAAGTTGTGAAGGACGGTGGAGCCTTGGACAAACCCATGGCCAAGTTGTTGAGTGTGGTGCGGTGGCCGTCTGTCAGCGGCGGGGAACCAGATCCGAGGCGGCGAACAACGGCGTAGCGGGAATAGCTCCGGTGTGGTGCACGATTGTGACAGTGGAGCGGCAGTAGTGAGTCGCAGGACGGCATGGTCGGAGTGGTTCTGGTACGGCGCACATCAGCGTCGGCATCGTGGAGGCAGCTCTGCCTCGGCTTCAGTTGCTAAGTCCCTTAGGACGTTGCGGTTGCGGTTGCGTTGGACGATGACGTCGGGGTACCGGCTCCAGCATGATGGAGGAGGGCGGTGGTGGATTGGGTGTTATGGGCTGGAGGATGGAGGAGGCTAGGTTTTCGCGGCTAGTGGAGAGGGTGTTTTGGCGCCCATGGAGTATGAATGGGGAAATGGAGGTAGGGCGGGAACCAAGGGGGAACAATGTTTCGGTTTGAGACGCGCTTGTTTGAAATTTGGGGAAAGTTACAAACTTTGCCCCCATCTAAAATTTCAGACATATTGCGGGTTGGGGGTAGGACAATAATCTCAGGTGTCCCAAATGTGGGCGGGATACATTTCGGCGCCCACGGCATATGAATGCTTCTCGGAGGCGGTTGACACTGGCGTCTTGGTGAAATTACAAACCTACCCCGGTTTAGACCTTTGGACATCGGGCCGATAGGCTACACAGGCCAGAGTGAGGACAATAATTTCCTACCACCAAACATTAGTCTCGGCGGTTTCGGGTGACCAGAGGCCTATTTGGCGCTTCATTCAATATTTAGGAGTAGAAGCATTAACGTTTTCGATTCTCTTGAATTGAACTTTCAGGAATTGTCAAACTTCACACATCTTTACTCTTGAAAATCCTAAAGCTACGATTATTTTGGAATGGAGGGGGTACATTTGAATATACATTGTACACGAGTATATATTAAAATATATGCAACTTACCTCAGTTCAAGCATGGTTCCAGATATAATCTCCTTGGTTGCAAAAAAAAGTTAGACATGCGTATTAATATATATAGCATGTTCAAACACACAACAAAGATTGATGCCCACTTTTACATCTGATTTACAAATGCCATTATCTCCGGTTCAAATAGATGAATGCACTTCCTATGAATTTGAATCTTCGAAACCCCCTTTATGTTGAATACGACATGTATTCTATTTCGTAGCTAGCAATTTGGAATGAATCCATGCAAGTGACAAATGTATAAAGTGCTTCACACTAACAACATGGAGTGCACTAATTTATGTTTATATATGAATTGCAAAAGCACCCATTGCCTGTATTTCAAACCGCTGTCACTCTATGGATCGATAATATGAAATAAACACACGCACATGCTAGAATTCAACAGAGTATGGGTGTCTGATAGACCGATTTTCGTCCATATGCAATTTGCAAAATTCATGATCTCATCCAAAAATAATAATGCCATTTATATTTTAATTTAATGCGTAGAACCGCCTTTTACACGAAGATGCACTATGCCTTGGCCTGTTCTCACAAACGCGCTATATATCTCTCTATCTAACGCATAAGTGCACACACTTTATATGCATCGGCATTTCTCTTTCACACATGCTCACAATCTCTCTCAGGGTGTCGGGGTATCTCACGCACATGTTCTCTCTGTATCACTCTCTCTCTTTCTGACTACTATGTACCACTCTTTTCACTAATCTCAGTTGGAAAACACTATTTCTCTCACATGCATATATACACACGCGTGGTCTCTACTAGCCCTCTATACGCACATATATGTCCCTACGTGTCTCCCGCACGCACATTATCTTTAGGCCTCTCTCACACACATTGCCCCCCCTAGACACACCTCTCTCTTAGTAGTTGGCAGATATGATTCCATCATATCATTCGGTAGGATATCCCTGACTGTTAGGCTCGATGGTAATACGAGGCAAAGTTTTACCCTAGTTCGGACCCTTCTAGTTGAGGAAAAGCCTACTCCTAGTACTGTATATTAGTGATAGGGGTGTGTACAAAGTACACATGAATACCAGGCATTGTGCATGTGTGTATACTATCGACGAACTAGCCCCCAAGCTTATATAACATACTGGGGGCCTAGGGTTACAAATCATATATAGTCGGCTTATCACCAGTGGGGATAGAGTCCTCTACGACTCTGGTAGCTTCGTGTTGTACACCGAGTCCTCCACATGGGTCTTCGTATAACGCATCTCGGTCCAACCTATATGTGGCGCGGGATGGAACCGACCCATGAGTCCTCATGTTAACCCACCACAACTATAAATGATGTGCCCACTACACCACACGCAATTGGCCACTAAGAAAATAAGCATATACAATAGTACAATGTTATACATGAAAGTTAATTGCATGGTGCATCCAAAAATATTTGTTCTGCATTGTGAATGTTTATATATTCTCCTAAAATATTAGTCACGAGAAAGAGAAACGAAGGGCATATCTCTCCTTGTCTCCACCGGACACCCCCTCTTTCTACACCACTTTCACGTACGCACACAAACTATCTCTCGACCCTCTAAAAGTATGCATGCCCACGACACATTCATGAGTGACGGAAAATGTATTTCAAGCTAAAGCACTATACGGTCACTGGACTTCAGAATATGCTCATTACCATCACCGTATACATTCTCGTGGTGATCATACGGTATCTAGCTCACGATACATCTCCATATTTTCTTGATGACGCTAACAGACTTTGCATTTTATGCGTGCTCCGTATTTTGTTGACGATGCTTACGGTCATTTTATTTGAAGTGAAAGCATGATATGGTCACTGGACTTCAAAATAAGCTCATCACGGCCACCACATACATTTTTTCGTGCTAACCAACATGTGGTTGGATGGTTAGGAGGACTGTGGTTTCTCCAGCCCACCAGGGCTAAAGTCCCGGTGCTCGCATTGATCATGTGTTAATTTCAGTATTTTCCAGCGATGTGCATTCTGTGGGAGGAGACGTTCCACTCGACTACGAGGCACCTAGGGTGACTTCGTAAAATCTCAAGATCATATGCTGGCTCACTCTCGCAAAGGTGCTCATAGGGGTAGGGTCTGCGTGTGTGCGCTTATAGCGGTGAGTGCTTGCGCGTATATATGAGCCCTTGCGTCTGTACCGTGTTAAAAAAATACTCCCTCTGTTCCTAAATATAAGTCTTTGTAGAGATTTCACTATGGACTACATACAAAGCAAAATGAGTGAATCCACACTTTAAAATGCATCTATATACATCCGTATGTGGTCCATAGTAGAATCTCTACAAAGACTTATATTTAGGAACGGGGGGAGTACATGTCATGATTATACGGTCACTGGCTCACCCGTACAACTCCCTATTTTGTTGATGACACAATCAATTGACCAGTCAAACGTTCCACGTGGCACAACTAGTGTTGCACCATCGGGGCGCATAACCATGGGGCTCACCTGTCAGCCCGTATATGAAGAAAGAAATGGTAGTTTGAGTCTGTACTGTGTTAATAAAATACGCCCTCCGTTCCTAAATATTTATCTTTCTAGAGATTACAACAAATGACTACATACAAAGCAAAATAAGCGAATCTACGCTCTAAAATATGTCTACATATATCCGTATGTTGTAACCATTTGAAATGTCTAGAAAGACAAATATCTGGGAACGGAGGGAGTACATTTTAGGGTGATCATACGGTCAATGGCTCACCAGACAGCTCCGTAATTTGTTGATGACACGATCAATTGACTAGTCAAATGGTCCACATTCAGCACCGCACATTACAATAGGGCCCACCCGTCAGGGTGTATATGAAGGACAGAAATGGTAATAAATTAGTGGTCGGTGGGTATTCGAAGTCGTGAGACCTCTAGTTGGCAGTGACCGGCGGTGGGGAGCGTTGATTGGGCGGTGGGGTGGGGATCGCCGGAGAAAAAGCTCGGCGCGGAGGGGGCTAGAGGGATGGCTGGTGCGGCGGCAGACTGGCGGTGGGGAGTTGTTTCGGGGCGGCGTGGCGGCGCAGGCCGGCCGCAGGCGGTGGGGGCCTGCGGTTCAGCCGGTGGTGGCTGGCGGCTCAGGGGGAGGGGAGTTTGATGATAAATTGCAGGCCCTTGATTTCGTATCCAACGGCTGGAAAATCTAATGACCAGAGATGAAAAAGTCAGTCGACTGATGTGTAGCCTCACCCCGCACGTACACATCCACGCACGCAAGACACGCACGCATGCAGGCGTGCAACACTGACACGTACACATAATGAACACATGCACGCATGCAGGCATGCAACACTAACACGTATACATGCACTCATGAACACACGCACGTATGCACACATGCATGCAATTGTGAAACATACCCTTCCACGCACGCAACACTCGCACGCCTGCATGCACACAGCACACGACGCAGGACACACGCTCAACCTATACGTGCATGCACCCTTTGTTAAGGACATGTATTGTTACGGGTATTAATCAATCTTATCTGTGATAAGCAGAAAATTGATGTTTGCAGCAATCTTTATGAATCACAACGTATCGAAAGGGCTATCAATAGGCTTATCTACATGAAAAATATGACGTCACACTCAATGAACAATCATCGGTTTATGAAATGCCTGCTTCTTACCGCCCTGGCCCACCAAAGGTTCCTCTACTGTGCGCTGCCTGCGTTGGGTCACAGACATGTAGGCCATGTACCCAAAGAGCCCACACATCAGTGGAAGGACGGTGTGGTGTCCTATGTCAGAGTTGAGGGGGCCACTCGTTGCACGCCCGGCTGAACGCACGTCCTTGCCGCATTCAAACGCCTCCATGAAACCCGCACGTGTGGAAGCCGAGAAACCCACTCTGGACACACGTCAGTTCATGACTGGGCCGACATTAAATGCAACGCCGGCCGAGCTCCTCCCATCCGTCGTCTATTTAATCTCCTATTTAAATGAGGCCAAACGCAGGCCAAGAAACGGACACCTCCGCCGCTCCCCTATCTCCTCCTTCACCATTTTTCCACTCTTACAATGGCTTACGAAGAGTAGTTATTCTGCATCCAAGCCGGCTGTGTAGCCCGCCGGATACGAGCTATGCAGCTCACTGATCCACCTCCCTCCCCTCGCCCGACGGAGCCAGTTGCCGCCCCAAGACGGCACGCGGTTCAGCAACTCGTCGCTCTAGGCCACATCGACAAGGAGCAGCGCACGGGCGTCATTGCTGCCATCCATGCCGCCGCCTCTTACCGCGTCTCCCGTTTCTGTGGCCGAGACTCCCATGCCGGCGGCCGCACCATGCAAGCAGCGACAGAAGCCGGGTGCGCGGAGAGCGATGAGTCGGTGGTCAGCGCCTCCGCGTCCGCCGCCATCATTGAGGAGAAGTAGAACACGGGAGGCCGCCGCCGCTTGGGTCCCATGAAGGCCACCACGGAGGCGACGCCGGCGTACATAGCAGGTGTCTTGCCAGATCCTTTTGTTGCGAGGACCTTCGTCGACCCCGCATGGGCTCGACGGAAGAAGGGAAGCCCCCTTCCACCATCATCTTCGGCATCAGCCAATGATATCAGTTGGGCACTGGGGAAGCGAGTCGTCCTTTGCGCTGAAGCATATACCTCCGGGGCTCCCCGCAGTCTGGTGATTGTGCTGCCGGACATGAGGAACACAAATCGATCAGCGGGCAACCATTTAGGCCAGGTATTATATACATGTGTTGTCCAGAACTAGCACCGCGTAGTTCATTTGAATGCTATGAAATCCGTCATGTTTGTATGAAAATCCGGTATTTTATATGATTTCCGTCATTGTTTATATGAAATATCGCCGTGTTTGGGTGAATTTCATACGGTTGGTTGAGTTGTTGTCGTAATGTGTGTGGCTACGATTGGATGGCGTAATTTGTAGGTCGCCGGTCGGTCTGCGGGCGGCTCGGGCGGCGTGGTGGGACAAAAAACACATAGCTCGTGCGAGCTCGTCTCCAACGTGCGCGCTGGAGGATGCATGAGCACCCAAGCCATTCCTGGTTCATCGGTGGAAAAGGGACCGGTGGACAAAAGGGTCGCCAATATTTTGGCTACCCCGGGCAAGATCCAAACAGCCCCTCCCAACAGATTCAAATCCCTCGTTCACCATGGAATTTTGCCATGTGTTGTTTTCATGGACTAGCAAGATGCCCGTGCATTGCACGGAACATCAAGATACATTTTTTTACAAAACACCTGTTGTGATTGACCCATGCAGGAGTAATCCCATTTTGTAAACACTAATGATATCTCGAGAATTTTATTGGATAAATGGTATCTCGAGAATTTTATCGGACTCCATTTTTGTATACAAGGCCACGAACCCATATTATAGGTACCAAGGCAAAAATTAATGTCTTCTAAGTCAATGTTGCAAGATACCTTGTTTCCTTGTTTGCCGTGTAAATTAATGTGTATTCTTCTCTCTCATGCACATCAAGCCAATGCTCACACTCCCGCATGCATGCAAGGGATAATTAATGTCCTCCTTTGCTAGTACTACGAGGTAAACACCATTAATATTGCATCGATTAGTGTTAGTGGCCTTGTATATCTGCAAATTGTAATTTTGATAGTGGCCTTGTATATAAAAATGGAGGGAGAAAGATGACAGATAAGGTGAGGAGTGGGGCGTGGTGGTCACTGGTGGTCGGACTGGGCGGAGGCATGGGGATGGACGGCGCATTATGTCTAGGTTTGTTTCTCTCTCACACACACCCACGTAGGTGGGGGACGTGCACGAAGAAAAGAGGTGCACGCACGGTGCACGTACTTCCCAACCACACCCGCGCAGGTACACGGTGGAGCTCATTTCGGTACGAAAAGGCAGCCCACGTGGTAATTTGGCACGTGTACTGGTTGTCCACTTAGTGGAGGGAGTATCATCTACCATGGGTGAACAAACAAATTGTGACTTGATGCGTTATCTTAAAAAAAGGAGGCAAACCATGTGGGGCCTACCTTAGAGGAAAGGCTCTATACACTGGAGTACTTTTGATGTGTCTCGTCAACTCGCAGAACGAGGAGAAGCTTTCTTAGTACACCGTCTCCCCCGCCCACAGGCGTGGTGGCTCACAGGATGAGGTGAATCTTGCTTTTACTAGTAGTAGTACTATTGTACGCCTTACACCCGCTCCCTCGCCCACGCGCACGGTGGCTCGCAGGAAGAGGAGAAAATTTTACTACTCCCTTTGTTTAGTCCTCGTCCCTACTACCTTGGTTAGAGAGATTATCATATTGTTTGGAATATATATGTCCTTTAGTACTCCCTCCATTTACATATACAAGGCCACTATAAAAAATACATTTTGCATCTATACAAGCCCACAAATTCTAATCGAGACAAAAGTTACTACTCCCTCCTTTCCAGTTTATGGCTCAATTTCAAAATCTCTCCAACCAAGGTAGGCAGTGAGTGGTCGAATTAATTTCGTAGTTTGCACAAGTAATTAGTACGCTCGTTTTTCGCGAGAAGTTATGTTTATCGAGGCATTAATTACAATGAATGCATGAATTACCACTAAATTTCCATGAACTTCTACATGCATTGTTGAGTTTTCTCTTGACACTGCTTGCATCGGGTGATCTAACGCACCTCGAAATCCAACATGTGATGGTACTACTACTAGTAGTAGAATTGAGACTTATCAAAGGGAAAACCGAATGTTTTTAGATGAGCCCTATAAACCCTAGTGGGTACATACTCCGTAAAATCAGATTTTCCCAAAACTAAGTCGCTCAACCTTTATTTGCTTGTTTCCCTTCCTGCCTCCTTGCCTCGAACAGACTATGCCAAACTCCCCTGCCTGCTGCGCGGGAAAAGACCCACCCTCGCCATTTGTTAGTCCGGGTTTGCATCGATGGATCGCGCGAAGCAGCAAAAACCCAAGTTGTGTCTTGTACTCCTCCGTCGATGCTCCCTTTCATGAATTTTGTACTTCCTGTCGCTGACATGTGGGACATATAGCAACCGGGTCGACGTGTGAAGCACCAAATAACAGTGCAGAACAGCAGGGGGACACACCCCAGTCGTACCGCCCGAGTAGTAGTAATGAGCAATGAGACGTCAAATCACAATGCTGCACCTACCCAGACAGACGACACAACCATTATTTCACACTTTGGTTCGCCATCATCTCAAACCATGTAAGTATTGCTTCTGCCTCAAGAGGGACACGCACATCGCCTTGGTACATCATGACACGTGGTACCGCTTGACAGGTCATGATCCCCCGCCGATCGCTCGGTAAAATCACCTCATTTTTACTATAGTTCCTCTGTATCGGTTTACATGGCATGCACGTCATTCTAGGTTGAGAATTTAACTGGCTATATATGTGTTGAACATTACTCTAGCCTTTTAAAAAATGTATACTTTTGTACAGTAGTAGTATCGATGGATTGCGCCATGGAGCAAAACTTGAAATTAAAAAAAGGTGGTACATATAGAGGGTGCTCGTCGCCAAATTATGCATATAGTACTATTAAAAAGCTACTACATGCTTAAATGGGGTGCTAAATTCTAGTATTAAAGAAATACTAGTATGTACGTACTGGAGAGTTAAAGTAACAAGAAGAAACATAACATAGTTCTGCTAGGGGCTCAGCACAACACACCCCTCAAATTAAACTAAGCACACCTGAAATTAAACTATACAACTAACCTGATAGACACTGCATTAGAACCACCATGAGCAATGACACTGCCACCTTACTCGGAGTCCTCGTCCACGTCCTCGACTTTGTCCTTGCCCCTCTTCCTCTTGGCTGATACTTCTTTGGTTGAACTGCACACTTGGCTCTTGCTCTTCATCCAACCCTTGTAGATATTGAAACAAAGGTAGCCATCCATTGCAGCGTAGTGGATGTGGTCTATATCTAGTACATTCCACTGCCATGCATGACGATGAAACGTGTGATGAGGTTTCTCCAGTTTACCGTAAGAAGGATGAACCATGGCTCCTGCCAGGATCAGCATTGAATGCTGACCACTGGAGGGCAGCAGCCGATTCTTCTAGAGGTGAAAGGGGTTGCCTACAACGAGGCCTATCTGACCGAGGACTCTTTTGTCATTTGTAAAGTCTACAGTAATGAATTTGACTAGGTTGCTCTTGAGGAAGTTCTTAAAATCCAGGCATTCAACATCGGCATGGCATATGTGGTAGACCAAGCATAAGTCATGCACGCAAACCTGGATCACGGCGGGCTTCTTCCTCTCTTCCTCCTTTAGATCCTTCTCTCGTCAAAAGACTGTGGTGTACTCAACATCTAGCCCCGCGACCCACTCATCATCTGAGTTTTCGAACATGCCTCTGAAGCGAGCAAGGCATCCTTTCACCGTCGCGGAAGAACGGTGTAGATGACGTTGAACTCATTGCCGGTGATGGTTCTAACCTTGTACTCACCGCCGATCATGGAGATTTGGGATGCCATGGATTTGGGAGGAGGGTTAGGATTAGTGGAACTGTCGTAATGTGAAAGGACGGGACGACTAGGAGCGAACTGCTGTAATATTAAAGGACGTGCGGGGACGAGTAGGAGCGAACTGCCAGTGTGCGAACGGCGGGGTAGTGGCTTTCCATTCTCCCATGATACTGGCTTCCGAGAGCCCTTGGATCTGAGATCGAATGGTTGCATGGCGTGATTCTAGACCTATGGGTGAATTTCCTATCCTGAAGGGTTATTCTTCAAATTTTCAGCAACTTAGCATGCGATCGTTCGATCTCGGATGTAAGGGCTACCAGTAGCCAGTATCATGGTTGCGCCTACCACAACTGTCGCATCACTCGCGCAGTAGCGCCATTAGAGATTTAACACGGTGCGTTAGGCTATCTGATGTTGGCATGTCATCACTTAGTCACTCATACTACAACTAAGTTAGCTTATAAGGTTGGCTATAAGTGTATTTATTTTTTTACTTCTCCATATCTCTTTCTTCGTACTAGTATTTATTGCATTTGCCAAGGAGTGACCTCTTCCAATGAAATGGTGCTTTAGATGAGGTGCTAGGGGCATTAAATGGCTTAGAAATCAAGTCCCCAATGCATAGGTGCTTACTATTAGTTTTTTGTTGCTAAGTTTGCTTCATTTAATTAGCTATAGACTCAAAATTATCTTTTCACCTAGGTACACGCGCTTAGCACCATTTCTTCCTTGGGTCACCAAACTAGTCTCTCTCTTCTTAATTAACTTGCCACATCAGACTTTATGCCTATGTGGCAAGCTTAGCACCTATAGGAGCAAGTAAGTACAATAGTGCACTTTACATGGCATTTTTGCATATGTGGAGGAAAGAGAGGCAAAGAAAAAGTGGAGAAGTGGGCTCTCATGCAAGATCCGGCCTCTACTACATAGTGGAGCATTGGGAGAGGCACCTTTATGTAGGTGGTCAGGAATCAGGAGACTCACACCGGTTGTAACGCCGTAGTTAAAATGATAATGGCAAGTCAAATCACGGGGCCCCACCTGTCCAGCAGTAACTCGCTGTCAAATCACACAGCCCTACATTTGCAGCAGCCTACTCCCTCATCTTCTTGGGTCTCTGTCGAACCGACTAGGCGGAACTGCACTGCCTACCGTGCAGGAAAAGCCCCGCCCTCGACTTTTAAATACTATATGTTTAGAAACTACATCCTCTTAAGAATCCAACGATATACTTTTTGTGACATAGTAACTCATATTTAGTTAGTCAAATGGATGACCTAGAACTACATGCACGCCCTATAAACCGAGACGCCTAAAAAAACAAGATGGAGAGGGTAGTTCAGTACGTATCTTTTTAGATCAATATAGTCAGGATTCACCCAGGAGCAAAACCAAGTGGTAGGCTGCTCCTATCGTGTTGGCGTAGCAACTCAAGCTGGGTTAGTCCGCACACAGAATGGTGACACACTTAACAGGACCCCTTTGGCCAACAGGTGGCTCATCCACCGTCTTGTTCCACGTGCGATACACCAAATTACAGTTCGGAACAGCGGTTGGAATTGGAGGCACCCTGGTCGTAGCACCGCAGTAGTAGAAAATGAGCGATGAGGGGTCAAATCACAAAGCCCCACCTTTCCCGCATTAAGCTGGACGGACGAAGCAACCATCATTTCACTCTAGGGCACATGAGAATAAATAAGAGAGAAAACAATGATGCGTGCGGAAGCTACCTAGGGCACCCTAGGGTAGGGGTCTCCACTACATATCCTTTTTTTAAAGCACCTCCACTATAAATCGGCTTCTCCCTCGTCCTCTTGAAGAAAATCGATGATGAGTGTGGCGGTAGGGTTTGTAGGAGTACTACGGTGTGCGAGGCCACGTCGTAGTAAACAGCAGAGGGATTGAGTTCGAGTCAACGCCTTAAATATGTGTGGATCGCTTGGTTTTACGGGAACGAGGCAGCGTTTTGGTGGGTTCGGGGACCAGTGGAGATATAGTACGTACAAAAAAATGTGGACGTAGGTTTGACCGAAAGGCATGCATGGGCCCTGCATTTTGATATATTCGAGGCCACATGAAATTCGCTACTCTACTCAAAACTAGTAAGGTACACATGCATTGAACGCATGAGATTTCGAAACCAAATTATGAATAAATACACACTATAGCATGTAAAGCTTTGAGTCATATATGCATGATGTAGATGTTCGTTTAGTTCTTATTGTTCATCTCATTCAAAATCAATTAGTTTTATAAAAATGTTAAGATTCAAGGGGTTCTGCATTGTAAAGCATAAAGTAAAAAACAAATAATGGCAATTAATTTAGAAAAAAATTCAATTATGATACGGAAGATTCTAGAACAAAGGAGAAGTGCTTGTGTTTTGAGGTTTTTGCATTATGCTTAAGTTCAACCATGGAGTCTTCTAAATTGTACATGTGGGAGATCTGGTGGAATGTTGATGATATCCAATGGCCAGTAGTACTCGGATTTGCCATCTCTACACTGTCGGATTAGCTTCATCCAGCGACCATCTTTCAAAGTTATTCACACACTATATAGTTTTTGTGCCATAGTTGCATATCTTGGAAAAAAGCTACTAGTGGGTTGTACTAGCTATTTAGGAATAGAAGATGTATACATGGAAGTTGTAGGGAAAGAGATGACATGGAGTATCTCAATTCCTATGAGTAGGGGTTGGAAAAGAGATGTCATTTGGTTCACATCATAGGAACTTTTGTATTGAATCTAGAGATGACATGTATCTCAATTACTATGAGGAGGGATTAGAAAAGAGATGTAATTTGGTTCATATCATAGTAACTTTTCTATTGAATATACGCTAATGTTTATTTTCCTTTGAAATTATGGGAGTCTAGGATTCCATTCATATGAAACAAGTGGTGTAAAGGCATATTTATCCCAATGGTGTTTTGGTGATTGATGACAATGCTTTTGCGGACTAATCATGTGCGTTGAGTTTTTCAGAGATTCATCCTTTGGCACGAGACGATTACCTCCCCTCCGGTGTGTTATTCAAGACGGTGTAGCTCCTTCGTTTCTCTGTTGGTGGACTAGTTTCGTATGAGTCACCATGATATTAAGAGGGGATCCGCTTTGGTAAGGCTAGGGTGGAATCAACACATACACATCCTTATCTCACCCAATGTTCCTTTCCGCTTCATTGGAGCCACCTCTCCTCTCCGTGCCTGCCTAGACCTGTCCTAGCGGTAGTGCCGCAGTCCTCAGCGGTAGTACCGCCGAAGCACGTCAAGCGGTAGTACCACTCCCCAAGTGGTAGTACCGCTTGTTGTCTTCGGCCGTAGTACCGCAGTGGTTCCAGGCTACTATCGCCTCGACTCGAGACCGCTGTTTTTTGTGTCGGATTTTACGTTACTAGTAGCGGCAGTAGTGGCCGTAGTACCGCTCCAAGCAGTAGTACCGCCCGTACTTCCGTGGTAGTACTGCTCTGGGTCTAGGACCTTGAAACCCTCGTGAGCGCGGCAGTACCGCTGGGAGGGAACAGTAGTACCGCTTGTTCAGCGGTAGTACCGCCCTACCCAAGCGGTAGTACCGCTCTGTGTGTGGCTGCTTGGGTGGGTAACGGTTGGATTGTTTCCCCCACTATATAAAGGTGTCTTGTTCCCCAAAGTTGACTTATCTGTTCCCCCAAAAAGCTCCATTGTTGCTCCAAGCTCCATTTTCGCCCGATCTCTCTCCCTAGCCAATCAAACTTGTTGATTTGCTCGGGATTGTTTGAGAAGGCCCCGATCTACACTTCCACCAAGATAAATTTGATTCCCCCCACTAATCCCTAGAGGATCTTGTTACTCTTGGGTGTTTGAGCACCCTAGACGGTTGAGGTCACCTCGGAGCCATAGTCCATTGTGGTGAAGCTTCGTGGTGTTGTTGGGAGCCTCCAATTAAGTTGTGGAGATTGCCCCAACCTTGTTTGTAAAGGTTCGATCGCCGCCTTCAAAGGCACCAATAGTGGAATCACGGCATCTCGCATTGTGTGAGGGTGTGAGGAGAATACGGTGGCCCTAGTGGCTTCTTGGGGAGCATTGTGCCTCCACACTGCTCTAACGGAGACGTACTTCCCCTTAAAAGGAAGGAACTTCGGTAGCACATCCTCGTCTCCATCGGCTCCACTCTTGGTTATTTCGTGCCTTTACTTTTGCAAGCTTACTTGTGTTGTATCCTTTGCTTGCTTATGTGCTAGTTGTTATTGCATCATATAGGTTGCTCACATAGTTGCATATCTAGACAACCTATTTTGTTGCAAAGTTTAATTTGGTAAAGAAAAGGTTAAAAATTGTTAGTTGCCTATTCACCCCCCCCCCTCTAGTCAACTATATCGATCCTTTCAATTGGTATCAGAGCCACGTCTCTTTATTAAGGACTTTGCCATCCAAAGAGTATGGTTGACACCATAGACGGTGCGGAGGAGCACTCCGGTGTGAATCCTATCTCGTCTACGGCCTATGGGGGAACCTCGGTCTCTCGTGAGGAATTCAATGTGGCTTTAGACACATTGAAAAACTCCATGACGACCGAGGTTGAAAGCATGTTTACTAATTTCCTAGAAGGTCTTAAACTGTCTACCTCGCCGATGAAAGTGGGTGATCCCACTAACAAGGTGACGGATCCTACCTCCGACAAGGGGGAAGCTAACAGTGAAAAGGGTCCTTCTACTAGTAGTAGAAATGGCTCCGGCATCTATGCCCATGTGGAACCTCCAACTTATGGTGGACCGATTCCCTCTACGCATTTAAATCATGCCGGTCCTCCCCCTAAGATTGAGAAAAAAGAGGATTTTGATTCTTGGGTGTATCGCTTCAAGTGTCATTTAAAGCATGTGAATACTAATCTTTGGAGAATCATTGAAGAAGGTTTCTACCCTCATGACCCAAGAAACTTAACCCCTAGAGAGGCCGTGGATAATCAATTCAATGAGAATGCTCTCTTCATCATCCAAGAATCAATTCTTCCCGAAGATCTCCCTCATCTTCGACCCTACGCCGTGGCCAAAGATGCGTGGCATTGTGTTGTGTCTCTCTATCGGGGAAGTGCGAGCATTCAATGCTCCAATTATGAAGTGGTTCAAGATGAAGCCGATGAGTTTGCTATGAAGGAAGATGAAGAACCTTGTGAGCTCTTTCGGAGAGTAACCAAACTTGCCGTCTCACTCCGAGATCATGGGAGCAAGGACACGGATGACAATTGGATCAAACGCAAGTTCCTCAAGGCCATGATGCCCTACAACAAGGCCATGTCCTCCATCATTTGCCAAAGACCGGACTTCCACTCCATTACCTCAAGTGAAGTGTTGGATGAGTTCATTGCAATGAGCATCTTGGACAAGACCGCCGTTAACGCGGTGCTCCGGTCTCAGCAGGCAAAGAAGCCCAACCTTGCCTTGAAGGCCAAGGTTATTGTGGAAGAAGAGGAAGAAGAGGAAGATGAGGAGAGCAATCCCGAAGATACAAAATATGATTATCACAAGCACATGGCTCTTGCTTCAAGGCAATTTCGGAGCAAGAAGAACTCAAGACCCAACTTCAACAAGAACAACTCAAGTGGCTTCAAGGGCAAGCAACGAGTTAGAACTTGTTATAATTGTGGCAATGTGAGCCATTTCGTTGCGGATTGTCCTTACGAGAAGTGGGAAGACAATGGTGGCAAGCTCATCCGGAAAGACAAAGCCAAGTCTTTCCCCAACAAAAACAACTTCACAAAGAAGACTCCTACTCGAGGGTTAGTGGTTCAAGAGGAATACCGTGAGGATGACGATGATGATGAAGATAATGAAGAAATGGCCATGGCATCCGTTGCCATTGCCACAACTCCCCGGATGTCTCTCTTTGATTCACCCAATGAGAACATCACCGCCAAGTGCCTCATGGATAAAGCCACTGAGGGAGTCCTGGATTAGGGGGTGTCCGGATGGCCGGACTATGACCTTTGGCCGGACTCCCGGACTATGAAGATACAAGATTGAAGACTTCGTCCCGTGTCCGGATAGGACTTTCCTTGGCGTAGAAGGCAAGCTTGGCGATTTGATATGAAGATCTCCTCCCATTGTAACCGACTCTATGTAACCCTAGCCCTCTCTGGTGTCTATATAAACCGGATAGTTTTAGTCCGTAGGACGAACAACAATCATACCATAGGCTGGCTTCTAGGGTTTAGCCTCTCTGATCTCGTGGTAGATCAACTCTTGTACTACCCATATCATCAATATTAATCAAGCAGGAGTAGGGTTTTACCTCCATCGAGAGGGCTCGAACCTGGGTAAAAACATCGTGTCCCTCCTGTTACCATCCGCCTAGACGCACAGTTCGGGACCCCCTACCCGAGATCCGCCGGTTTTGACACCGACATGGTGCTTTCATTGAGAGTTCCTCTGTGTCGTCACCTTTAGGCCCGATGGCTTCTTCGATCATCAACCACGACGCGGTCCAGGGTGAGACTTTTCTCCCCGGACAGATCTTCGTATTCGTTGGCTTCGCACTGCGGGCCAATTCGCTTGGTCATCTGGAGCAGATCGAAAGCTACACCCCTGGCCATCAGGTCAGGTTTGGAAATTTAAACTACACGGCCGACATCCGCGGGGACTTGATCTTCGACGGATTCGAGCCACGGCCGAGCACGCCGCACTGTCACGATGGGCATGATTTAGCTCTGCCGCCGGACAACGCCCAGAGCGTCGCTCAGGTGCTCGCTCCGACCATTAGCTCGGAGCCGACTGCGCCAGTTGGGGCCAGACGGTTAGAAGACGCCCCAGGAGCCGCAATCTCTACGGCGATAGATCCGAACACCAGCCTAGTCCTTTGCGAGGCCTATGATTCCAGGGTGCCGGACTCCGTTCCGAATTCCGAACCTTCCGCACCTCTTCCGATCGAACCCGATTGGGCTCCGATCATGGAGTTCACCGCCGCGGACGTCTTTCAACACTCACCCTTTGGCGATATCCTGAATTCACTAAAGTCTCTCTCTTTGTTAGGAGAGCCCTGGCCGGACTATGGTTAGCATGGTTGGGATGCGGACGACGAAGAAATTCGAAACCCACCCACCACCCACTTCGTAGCCACTGTCGACGATTTAACCGACATGCTCGACTTTGACTCCGAAGACATCGACGGTATGGACGCCGATGAAGGAGACAACCAAGAACCAGCACCTATAGGGCACTGGAAAGCCACCTCGTCATATGACATATACATGGTGGACACCCCCAAACCAGGGGATGGCGATGAAAAAACAGAGGATGATCCCTCGAAGAAGCAACCCAAGCGCCGACGTCAGCGGCGCCACTCTAAATCCCGCCAAAGCAAAAGCGGCAAGTCTGGCACCGGAGACAACAACACCCCGGACAGTGCCGAAGACAACCCCCTCTAGCAGGATTCAGCGCAGGAGAACGAGGGAGCCAGCCCTCATGAGAGAGCTGCAGACAGGGAGGTCGAGGACGACAATTATATGCCTCCCTCCGAAGACGAGGCAAGCCTCGACGATAACGAATTCGTCATGCTAGAGGATCCCGTCGAACAAGAGCGTTTCAAACACAGGCTTATGGCCACGGCAAGCAGACTCAAGAAAAAACAGCAGCAGCTTAGAGCTGATCAAGACTTGCTAGCCGACAGATGGACTGAAGTCATGGCGGCCAAAGAGTATAAACTCGAACGCCCCACCAAGAGCTACCCAAAGCGCAGGCTGCTACCCCAACTTGAGGAAGAAGCAACTAAACCTACATCACTAGTGTACGATGCACTCGATCGGCCACCCCGTGGCCGCGACAGAGAGGCCTTCTGGCCCTCGACCCAAGCCGCACCCCGGCACCGCTCAAAAAATACCAGAGTGCAGGGAGACGCAACAGACCTGCGAGACATATTGGAGAATAAGGCAAGGCAAACAAGATCGATCTACGGATCGCGTGGGCGCCCCACGTCACGTGACGATAACCATCACGCCGGATATGATAAATACGGCCAGGCCGAACACAAAAGACAAAGCTCATCCGAGCTGCATCGCGATATAGCCCAGTACAGGGGCGCCGCACACCCACTATGCTTCACAGACAAAGTAATGGATCATCAAATCCTCGAGGGTTTTCAACCCATAAACATCGAATCATACGATGGCACAACAGATCCCGCGGTATGGATCGAGGATTATCTCCTTCATATCCACATGGCCCGTGGTGATGATCTACACTCCATCAAATACCTCCCGCTCAAGCTTAAAGGACCAGCTCGGCATTGGCTTAACAGCCTGCCAGCAGAATCAATTAGTTGCTGGGAGAACCTGGAATCCGTGTTCCTTGACAACTTCCAGGGCACTTATGTGCGACCACCAGACGCCGATGACCTAAGCCACATAATCAGGAAGCCAGAGGAATCGGCCAGACAATTCTGGACACGATTCCTAACCAAGAAAAATCAAATAGTCGACTGTCCGGACGCCGAGGCCCTTGCAGCCTTCAGGCACAACATCCAAGACGAATGGCTTGCCTGGCACCTAGGACAGGAAAAGCCGAAATCTATGGCAGCCCTCACGACACTCATGACCCGCTTTTGCGCGGGAGAAGATAGTTGGCTAGCTTGTAGCAATAACATAACCAAGAGCCCTGGCAATTCGGATACCAAGGACAACAACAGCAGGTCACGTCGCAACAAGCACAAGCACCGCATTAACAGCGACAACACTGAGGATACGGCAGTTAATGCCAGATTCAGAGGCTCTAAACCCAGTCAGCAGAAGAAGCCATTCAAAAGGAACCCTCCGGGCCCATCCAGCTTAGACCGGATAATCGATCGCTCGTGCCAGATACACGGCACCCCCGAACAACCAGCCAACCACACCAACAGGGATTGTTGGGTGTTCAAGCAGGCAGGCAAGTTAAGTGCCGAAACCAGAGACAAGGGGCTGCATAGCGAGGACGAGGAGGGGCCCCGGCCGCCGAACAGCAGAGGACAGAATGTTTTCCCCCCGCAAGTGCGGATGGTGAACATGATATACGCAACCCATATCCCCAAAAGGGAGCGAAAGCGTGCTCTCAAGGATGTCTATGCGTTGGAGCCGGTCACCCCAAAGTTCAACCCATGGTCCTCCTGCCCGATCACTTTTGATCGAAGGGACCACCCCACTAGCATCCATCACGATGGATTCGCCGCATTGGTCCTAGACCCAATCATTGATGGATTTCACCTCACTAGAGTCCTCATGGACGGCGGCAGCAGCCTAAACCTGCTTTATCAGGATACAGTGTGGAAAATGGGTATAGATCCCTCAAGTATTAAACCCACAAAGACAACCTTTAAAGGAGTCATACCAGGTGTAGAAGCCAGCTGTACAGGCTCGGTTACACTCGAAGTGGTCTTCGGATCCCCGGATAATTTCCGAAGCGAAGAGTTAATCTTTGACATAGTCCCATTCCGCAGTGGCTATCATGCCCTGCTCAGATGAACTGCATTCACAAAATTCAATGCGGTGCCGCACTATGCATATCTTAAGCTCAAGATGTCTGGCCCTCGCGGAGTCATTACGGTAAATGGAAACACTAAACGCTCCCTCCGAATGGAGGAGCACACAGCAGCCCTGGCGGTAGAAGTTCAAAGTAGCCTATCAAGACAATTCCCAAATCCTGGTGTTAAGCGTCCGAACAACGTCAAGCGCGCCCGAAGTAACCTACAACAAAACCGGTTGGCACGCTCCGAGCAAGCATAGTAGTGCGGCCCCAACCCCAGCCCTCGCCAGATGGCGATAGCGGTACCATGCGTACATAATTACGCTTTGGAAATACCATGGGCATAAGGGGAGGGGCACAACTACGGCACTCCTAGAATGCGGCTTAACCGCACTAGGGGCTCCCTATTCTGCCGTTTCCTTTTTTATTACTTTCAGGACCCAACTATTCGGAAGGCCTGTCCGGCAATACACTCGCCGAACACATGATGCAACAGCCAGGGAGAGCACAAGCCACGTCAAATGTCCAGGTGGTCTCTATAACGAGCTAAATACCTATTTTACTTAAAAGTCACACAGCTTACCCCTGGAGGGGGATATGTCAAATAATCCCATCTCTTGCCTACCGCACTATCTGTATCATTCTGCTTTCATAGCAGCCCCTAATAAACAATATATAGCTCTTATCTATTATTGTATTCATCTATTTTTTTTACAAATAAGTTCAGTCATGACATTTTGCAACCGTACACTTTGGTACGGCCAATACACAGGGGCTTCAGCACCCCATAACACGGTGTGAGAAGATCGAACACTCTCATGAGTGCGGCACCCCGAACTTATAGCACTATATGCATCGGCTCCGAATCATGTCTTGGGTCAGTAGTTGGGTTTGCCCGGCTCCCATGTTTTGGTACCTTATGTTCCGCAATGTTGGCTAAGGTAGTGCTGGGAGAACTACTGCGATTGTGCCCCAGTTGAGCTGGGTTAACACCTCAGTAGAGAAAGCTAAAACTGACCGTCATGATAATGCGAGAGACCGGTCGCTGTTCGCGAGGTTTTTCGAGTCCCTAAAGACTTATGCCGCTTCGAGCGAGGAGCCGGATTTATCTGGCCTAGGTGTGGATAGCGCCCCGAACTCGGTCTTCCGAATACTAAGGGCTTCGCCGAAATTTAAAATTATAGAATTCTATGGCTAAGTGAGAGTGATAAAGCACTATAAGCCCGATGGCCTTGTTCGTTGTGCTGAGCGCCTCCCTAGATGGACCCAAGAATGGGAACAAGAGCGCTCAGGTTTATCCCGAGCACCCCAGCACTCATGGCATGGGGGCAGAAGGTAAACGGCTGCACAGAAGGTAATATTTTAAATTAACAAGCATTGCTTAGCGCATATGAACAAAGTTTTCAGCGTACAGGATAACAGATGCGAGTCTACTCAAAAATTACATCTTTGGAGCATTCACCCGCTATAATGCGGGCACCCTTAAGGACGCCCTCATAATACATCTCGGGCTTGCGATACTCCTTGCCTAGCGGTGGCGGGTCCGTCACAAGCTTCTCGGCGTCCATCTTCCCCCAATGCACTTTAGCACGGGCAAGGGCCTGACGGGCACCTTCAATACAGACGGAGCGCTTGATGACTTCAATCCAGGGACAAGCGTCCACCAGCCTCCGCACCAGACCGAAGTAGCTCCCAGGCATGGCTTCTCCTGGCCACAGCCGAACTATGAGGCCCTTCATGGCCTATTCGGCCACCTTGTGGAGCTCGACCAGCTGTTTCAGCTAGTCGCTCAGGGGCACCGGATGTCCAGCCTCAGCATATTGAGACCAGAACACCTTTTCCGTCGAGCTCCCCTCCTCCGCGCGGTAGAACGTGACAGCATCAGACACACTACGGGGCAGATCAGTGAACGCTCCTGGAGAGCTCCGGATTCGGGTAAGTAACAGATAATTCACTTTTATATGCTTGCTTTGCATAAAGAATGTCTTACCCGCCGCTATCTTCTTTATCGCCTCGATCTCTTGGAGGACCTTCTGGGCTTCGGCCTTAGCGGTTTTGGCACTCTCAAGAGCCAAGGCAAGCTCGGACTCTCGAGTCTTCGAGTCACGCTCCAAACTCTCATGTTTCTCCACGAGAGCCTGGATTTCTAGCCGCACCTCCGCCACCCGCGCCTCCTGTTTCTCTCGCTCGGTGCGCTCCAAGACCGCACTGTTTTTGGCCTTGGACACCGCTTCCTTCAGGGTCACCACCTCGATCGTGGTCCCTGCAACAGTCACGTTGGTCCTGTTATTATTTGCAACTAGGTATTTCTCCATTTACATTTCTTCAGGGTCGCCACCTCGATCGTGGTCCCTCCATTTACATACGGTATTACGTACCCTCCTTGTCCTCGAGCTGCTTCTTGGCACAGCCGAGCTCATTCTCGGACTGCTCGAGGCTCTTCTTCAATGTATCGACCTCCGCAGTCAGTGCGGCAGAGGTCAGCAGTGCAGCCTGCATTCCCATATTGACACATTTATGTTAGACTCCTGCGTATATCTTTTTAGATCCTCAGCTCGACTTTTCTTTTCGAACGCCGAACTAAGCATCAGGGGCTACTGTCTATGCGGTAACATTTTTATATGTTTTACATACCTCGAAGCCTGTTAGCAGGCTGGTACAGGCTTTTGTCAGTCCGCTCTTGGCGGACTGAACCTTCTGAATCACCGCCCTCATAACAGTGCGGTGCTCCTCGTCGATGGAGGCACCATTAAGCACCTCCAGCAAATTGTCCGGCGTCTCCGGTTGGATTGAGGCCGCCGGCATTGTATGCACGCCTTTCTTACGAAGGCGCCGCCTGCCAGACTCTGGAACCGTTGTTGGTTCCGGAGTGGTGTCCGGCCCAGGGCCGGACTTAGATCCCTCTTGGTTTTACCCCCTCTGGGCCTGGAGTCCGGGAGGCCGCCTTGTGGCGCCTCCAGGACCACCTCCTCCTGGTTTAGCCCCTTTTGGGACTCCACCTCAGCGTCGTCTGTAGGGGGAGGGGAGGAGGCCGTCGGAAGTGAAGCGCTATTCACATCTGACGAGTCCAGGGAGCCGCTCGACGAATCGCCAAGCTGAGCCCGGGGCGGACTGCATAATTGAATTCGGCGTCAGAAGGTACCATACATCAGAGGAGCGCCATAAGTTATTCTGGTATCCGGATACTTACGATTTTGCCAGGGGCTTGAACCTGGATGGCCATTCCTCCCCGCCGTATTCAGCATCAGAGGCGTAGTCCGGCAGAAGGGCCCTCCCCTTCTTGGACCCTCCGGCCCCCCAGTTGGGGCGGCCTTCCTTTTCTTTCCTACTGTCGCTGGAGGGGGAGTGGCTTCTTCTTCTTCTTCTTCTTCTTCCTCGTCCTCAGAGGCGGAGGGTGCTTCGGGGTTGTTAGGCGATGAATCCGACACCACCAGGCGCCGGGAACTCTTTTGGGTCCCCGTGGCCTTCTTCTTGGCCTTCTTCTCCGGCACCACGTGAGGTGCCGGAACCAGCAGCTTTGTCAAGCGCGCGTCTGCTGGGCCTTCGGGCAAAGGGGGCGGGCAGTCAAACTGCCTGGATGTTCTCTTCCAGTCCTGTCAAAGGAGTAGGAGTTTAGATCCTGCATGGAATCAAACCATGAAAATCAAGTGTCCCGAGAAAGACTAAAGGCAAGCTTACTTCGGTGGCTTGGCACTTGGCGCAGAATCCGCGATCCTCGGTGATGGGTGGGGAGACCTCGGAGCTCTTGAATAGCACCTTCCAAGCATCCTCGTGCTTTGTGTCGAAAAGCCGGGATAGGGTCTGGTGCTGGGCCGGGTCGAACTCCCACAAGGTGAAGGCCCGTCGTTGAAACGGGATAATCCGGCGGAAGAGCATGACCTGGACTATGTTGACAAGCTTAACCTTCTTGTTCACCAGGTCTCGGACGCAGGTTTGGAGTCCGGTCACCTCTTTCGGACTACCCCACAACAGGCCCGTCTCCTTCCAAGATGTGAGCCGAATGGGGATGCCAGATCGAAATTCGGGGGCCGCTGCCCATTCAGGGTCACGCGGCTCGGTGATATAGAACCACCCCGATTGCCATCCTTTGATGGTCTCTACGAAGGCACCCTCGAGCCATGTGACGTTGGCTATCTTGCCCACCATGGCGCCTCCGCACTTCGCTTGACGTCCGCCCACGACCTTCGGCTTGACACTAAAGATCTTCAGCCATAGGCCAAAGTGAGGCTGGATGCGGAGGAAGGCCTCACATACGACGATGAACACCGAAATTGAGGATGAAGTTCGGGGCCAGATCGTGGAAGTCCAGGCCGTAGTAGAACATGAGCCCCGGGACGAACGAGTGAAGAGGAAAGCCCAGTCCGTGAAGGAAATGGGGGAGAAACATGACCCTCTCATGGGGCCTAGGGGTGGGGACGAGTAGCCCCTCCTCGGGAAGCCGGTGCGCGATGTGATCAGAAAAGTATTCGGCCTTCCTCAACTTTTTGATTTGCCCCTCCGTGACAGAGGAGGCCATCCATCTGCCTCCCGCTCCAGACATGATTGGAGAAGGGTCGAGGTAGGAAGTGCGGACTTGGGCGCTGGAGTTCGAGTGCGCGAGGATGGACAAGCAAGGGAGGAAGAAGGCCTGAATGGAAAGGGTGGATCCTTATCCCCTTATATGGGCGGCCGAGACTATGAGCCCCCACCAACCCAATAAAACTCGCTTATCTCCCAAGCGCCACAGTTAATGGCACAGTTGGGTTACCCACGCCCGTATTGATGAGAATCCCGGAATAAGGGGACACGATCTCTGCTTTGACAAGACGTGCCAAGGAAACCGCCTCGCTAAACGCGTTGAGGTAGAACAGTAAAACGATTCGAATAAAGGCCTGGCCATGGCATGATGTCACGCTATGGAATACGTCAGCAGATTAGATTTGTGCAGATATTATTCTCTCTACGGTGGCATGTGGAACTTATTTTGCAGAGCCGAACACTATCCTTGTGTTCAACATCTTCTATGGAGTATTTGGAGGAGGAACCCGCCTTGAAATGCCGAAGCCAATTTGCGCACCGGATTCGTCGTCATTGAAAGCCTGGTTCAGGGGATACTGAGGGGGTTTTGGATTAGGGGGTGTCCGGATGGCCGGACTATGACCTTTGGCCGGACTCCCGGACTATGAAGATACAAGATTGAAGACTTCGTCCCGTGTCCGGATAGGACTTTCCTTGGCGTGGAAGGCAAGCTTGGCGATTTGATATGAAGATCTCCTCCCATTGTAACTGACTCTATGTAACCCTAGCCCTCTCCGGTGTCTATATAAACCGGAGAGTTTTAGTCCGTAGGACGAACAACAATCATACCATAGGCTAGCTTCTAGGGTTTAGCATCTCTGATCTCGTGGTAGATCAACTCTTGTACTAGCGATATCATCAATATTAATCAAGCAGGAGTAGGGTTTTACCTCCATCGTGAGGGCCCGAACCTGGGTAAAAACATTGTGTCCCTTGTCTCCTGTTACCATCCGCCTAGATGCACAGTTCGAGACCCCCTACCTGAGATCCGCCGGTTTTGACACCAACAACCACCAACAAGGTAGCCCCAACATCAAAACCACCATCATTCCTAATCCCTCTTTGTCGGATAGCATTGATGATAGTGAGGGGTCTAATGAGGAAGTAAATGAATTTGTGTCCTTTATGAGTAAGCTCAAGGGCAAATCCAAGAAGCACTTTGTTGCTCTCTTGGAACAACTTGGTGAAGCCAATGACATGATCGAGGCTCATGAAGAAACCGTCTCTAAGATGGAAGGTCATAGTCGTGACTATGTCGATGAGATATCGGATCTCTCTAATGCTCTTGAGGAAGAGTGTGGGAATCGTTTGGCTCTTGAGGAGTCACAAAACGATGACCATGCCAAATTAAAGAAAGATCTTAGATCATGCTCTTGCTGTGTCTCGTGTGCTAACTTCCGAGAAGGCTAAACTTGGGGTTGATCTTGCTAGACTCAAGGAGGAGTTTGATGTACTTGACAAGGCCCACAAGGTCTTGAAGGGTGCCCATGAAAACCTCAAGGAGGCTCATGCTCAACTCCAAGTTAAGATAACCAAGGAAAAGGCCACATCTCCTCACATGGTCTTAATTGATAATGCAAATGCTACTAACCCGTGTTGTGAGCATGTGCATCGTGTGGAGGAGAATGCCAAGTTGAAGGAACAACTCAAGAAAGGCCTTGTGTCATGCATACAAGGTGAGAAGAACCTAAATGACCTTTTGAGCAATCAAAAGGAAGTTGTGGCCAAGGAGGGAGTTGGGTTCACACCCAAGTCCAAGAACAAGAATAAGAACGAGAAGAAGAATGACAAGACCAAACGACCTCCCCCTCTTAAGCAAACTTTTGTGAAGGAGGGAGAGGGTGCTCCTAAGGAGAAGAAGAACAATGCGAAGAGTGGTGATTCCAAAAAGGGCAAAGCCATCTCTCCCAACAAAGCCGACGACTTTAACCCTTCTTCTGTGTTGTGTCGTGCTAGTGATGGGCATGTTTATGCTAAATTTGTTGGTTCTTCTTATGAGTACATTGAATGGTCTATTTGGGTTCCTAAGACCCTTGTCACTAACATCAAAGGACCCATTACTAAATGGGTACCTAAAACCAAGCATTGATCTCTTGTAGGTGTTTGCTTCCGGTGGGGGATCATGGTTGCTCGACAGTGGAGCAGAAAATCATATGACCGGGAGCAAGGACTTGGTGGTGGACGTGCAAAAGATCCCATCTATGCCCACCAATGTCGAGTGGGGTGATGCCTCACATTCTAAGGTATTGGGTCTTGGCAAGGTTGTCACTTCTCATGATCTAACGATCAAGAAAGTCATGCTTGTTGAGTCCCTTGCGTACAATTTACTTTCTGTTCGTCAGCTTGCACTCATGGGCTTTGCCACCTTCTTTGATGTTGATACCGTGGCCCTCTTGTGGACCAAGACTCTTAAAGTAGCCTTTGTTGGGCATGTCAAGAACGGTCTCTATGTGATTAACTTTTCAGAGTGACCCACTAAGACCGCGACATGCCTAATGGCTAAAGTTGATGTGGGATGGCTTTGGCATCGCCGTTTAGCCCACATCAATATGAGATCTTTGCAAAGTCTTCTCAAGGGGGACCATGTCCGTGGACTAACAAATGTTAGTTTTGCCAAAGATCGTGCTTGCAGTGCTTGTATCGAAGGAAAGCTTCATGAGACGGCTCACCCTCCCACGACTATCATCTATTCGAAGAGACCCTTGGAGCTCCTTCACATGGACCTCTTTGGGCCTCCATCCTTTGATAGTCTTGGGGGAAGAAAGTATTGCTTGGTGATTGTGGATGATTATTCAAGGTACACGTGGGTATATTTCTTCAAGAGGAAGAGTGAAACTCAACAAACCGTCATCGACTTTGCAAATGAAGCTCAACGGCAACATGATGCAAAGATCTTGACAATAAGAAGTGACAATGGCACCGAGTTCAAGAACTACACCTTGGATGAGTTCCTTAGTGATGAGGGGATCAAGCATCAATATTCCACTCCATACACCCCTCAACAAAATGGTGTTGTGAAGAGGAAGAATCGGACGTTGATGGATGCGACAAGGACCATGATGGCGGAGTTGAAGTCTCCATACAACTTTTGGGCCGAAGCCATCAACACCACGTGTCATGCATCAAATCGGCTCTATCTCCGCAAAGGCTTGAACAAGACTCCTTACGAAATTCTCACCGGTAATAAGCCCAATCTCAAGTACTTCCGGATGTTCGGGTGTAAGTGTTTCATTCTCAAGAAAGGTGTTCGTTTTTCTAAATTTGAGGCTAGAGCTTATGAGGGAATATTTGTTGGTTATGCTACAAACTCTCATGCTTACCGTGTCCTCAACAAGTCCACCGGACTCATTGAGGAGACGTGTAACGTGGAGTTTGACGAAAATAACGGCTCCCAAGTGGAGCAAGGTGGTACTTGTGATGTAGGTGATGAAATTCCTCCCCAAGCCATAAGAAGAATGGGTATTGGTCATATTCTACCCATTGAGGAACCCCTTGTGGCCGAAGGAGAAGGACAATGCTCCACTCAAGTGGAGCCATCACCTCCCCAAGACCCACACGCTTCCGAAGAACAAAGTGAAGGCCCTCAACCTCATGAACAAGACCAAGGGCAAGATCAACCTCAAGATGGTGGTGAACCACCAAATGATGCCCAAGGTCAAGTTCTCCCCCTCGAGCAAGTTCACAATCAAGAGCAAGCTCAAGATCTTGAACAAGCTCAAGACAACGCTCACGATGATCAAGTTGATCCTCCTCCTTCCACATCCGAGGAGGAATTAGAGCGTCGTGCCATGAAAATTGTTTCCAAGCTCACCACCAAAGGCCATCTCATGGAGAATGTGGTTGGAAGCCTAAGAAAGGGGGTAAGCCTAGTGTTGAAGCGAGCTGAGCCAATGTGCCATGTTTTGCACAACTACTTACAAGTGGGGTAGCACCAACAATGTTTACAAGTACTTATGTATACGTCGACGCATAGTTCTTGAACGAGTACTCTATTTCATCAAAACACACACTGCTCGTATGATAAACCGTGACAACTTATGTCTTAACATGCCATATTCATGGAAAAACTAGTGAGGACACATCTGTTTCGGCAACAATTATGATGGTTCTCACATGATTCATGGGCACACAAAAGTAGCAGCAGTTCCCATAGATGGATTCAAATAGAGTACTAGCCCAAAGGGCTCGATAACAGGCAAGGTTCGGATAATTAGACACAATCCAAACTACTATTAAACACTAGCTGGGGCAACTATTTCATGCCTTGATTCAATTTGGGCTGGACACAAGACGGACCTTGCCATGAACATCAATCCTGTGAACCTTCATGAAGACAACCTTGTGGCCTTGCCACTCATAAACTTGTTTGTGGAGGCATGCCACGTCATCTTCCTGCGTAAGCTTGACAAGAACAGTATGCCTCACAAACGAAGGAGTAGCTTTGAACTTCTTGTGCTTCAGTACACCCTAGACAACACGCCTGACAACAATGAGGTTGGAATGCAACTCTTCATTGGTATAAGCGCAAATGGCTTCCAGGATCCAACAGCCTAAGAACTCTGTTTTCCCAGTGCGTATATTCAGGTCATCTGCCTCATAGCGAGTGACATGTACAACCACACAATCCTTGTCTACATCAGGGCTCTAATTGAAACGGAAACAAATTATGAATTACTTCCCACTATAAGAAACACAAGTTATTCATACCACTATGTATAGCATGGCATCGAAGCTAATAAAATTTTGCATTATTCATCACCACATACTTAGATGAAAAACCACAATCGAGATCGGCAAAGAAGAAAATCACCTTGGGCAGCTCAGTGGGGGGACACATCCTTGAAGGGGGAAAACTGCTCCTGCAGTGCCACAGGGGTTGTAACCTCAAACGGGGCGTTGACCATCGAAGTAATGGTCGTGAGCGTATCTAGGGTTGGCTCGGTGGCTGCCTCCATTTTCTTGGAGATCTCTACCTCGTGGGGATCAGCCTCCCGCGTCTGCTCCAATATCGGCAGATCTTTGCATGGTTCTCCTTGGTCCATCATGAAACTGACGAATACTAGGAGACCACTGAAAGTAAAACAATCGCAATGACAATGAAACAAAAAAGAGAGTGAGGATCGGTTACTGCTTTGCAAAAGTTCTTTTTTTTCTCTGAACAAAAATATACCAACATCACGGTCCGCTTAACTACCCTTCGTTGGGAGAGAACAACAGTGGGAGATGCGAGTGTTGCCTTTCTTGAAGACGGTGAGGGAGAAGGGGGTTGAGCGAAGAGTGAAATGATGGTTGCTTCGTCCGTCAAACTTAGACTGTGGGGAGGTGGGGTTTTGTGATACGACGGCTCGTTACTGCCGCGCTACACCCGGGGTGACTCTCCGCCTGCATACTGCCTTCTAATTTGGTGGATGGCATTTGGGCCCGCGTGCTACATGGCCCGCGTGTCGGTGAACAAAAGTATAACGGCATTCAGTAGAGGGAGGCATTTAAATGACCTAGGAGGAGCCAGAAGCGGTATTGTATCGACTGTACTAGTAGTAATTGTTTTTCTACGTAGCTATAGTGTGTCTCCACTGTGCTAGTAGTAATTGTTTCTCTAGGCCCAAGACAAAATAGCCCATCCACCCTAGTAAATAATAAAATCAATTCAAAAGCCCATATATTTACTGAATGAGAGGCGCTACCCACACCCAGCACAGCGCCCCCCCCCCCCAAAAAAAACCTAGGTGCTCTTCTTCCTCCTCACTCCCACCCACCTCATGTCAAGCTCGCTCCACTCGTACCCCCAAATTCCTCACCTCGCTCCTATAGAAAACCCCATCTCCCCTTCTTCCTGGCTACTACAGAAAAAACCCAGCTCCCTTTCTTCTTCACTCGCACTACAACTAGGCTCGTCATTCGTTACTCTGCTCAAATCTATGAGCGCGACGCGACGCCCTCAAGGAAAATGGAGTCGGCTGACCCCAGCGCCAAGAAGATGAGGCTCACGCCAACAGCGACGCCTGTTGTAGATCCCGCACCCAGCAGCGCGGGGAGAAGCGGCAACCCCACCCCCACCAGATCCCTGGAACCCGTAGAACCTCGGGTGGACCGCATCAGCGATCTCCCGAACGCCGTCCTTGGGGAGATCATCTCGCTTCTCCCCACCAAGGATTGCTGTCGCACCCAAGTCCTCTCAATTCGGTGGCGCCCTCTATGGCACGCCGTGACCCTTAATCTCGACTGTCGTCAGCTATCTCTCTTCAATGATTTTAAAATCCCCAGAGCCATCATCTCCTCCCACCAGGGCTCCGTTCAAAGCCTCTGCATCTCGTCATGCTACTTGAGCAAGCATACCATGCCCTGCATGGTGGACGCCTGGCTGAAATCCCCTGAATTCACAGAACTACAACTGCTTGAGTTCTACTATTCCCCTAGAAATCACATACCACATACCGAACGCCATGTACTTGTGCCCTCAGCACTGATGTCCATCTCGCGGTTTTCCTCCTCTCTCCACACCGCCACCTTTGTGTTGTGCTACCTACCAGACAATCTGGTACTAAACCTTTGACTCCTATTTCTCAAGAAACTTTCACTTGTGCGAGTTCGTATATAGGAGGCCTCAATGCACAGCATCATCCACTCTAGTTGCCCTACCCTGGAGTGCTTGGTGCTTGTTTTCATAGTTAGAATCGGTTGTCTCCAAATAAAGTCGCCTAACATTGTAAGAATTGGAATTTCTTTTGACGAAAGGCAGCTCATCATCCAAGATGCCCCTTCACTTCAAAGGTTGATCCTTGATTCTAGTTATTCACCGTTGCAAATAATTGTCCTCTCTGCACCTAAACTGGAGACCTTGGGTGTAATACATGATCTTTGTGCTCATTTCAATATGGTGTTTCGCTCCACAGTTCTTCAGGTACTTTATATTATCATCTACACTTGTAACCATAATTTGCATTTTCAATTTCTGCACATGAGTTATATATCATCTTGGAGTACACATTTTGTACAAATAATATGTTTTATGCTCAATGAAGAGTTTCTCCATGGATGGCCTATCAATGGTGCTGGATTCTGTCAACATCTTATATATCCAAATGAATAGTTTTGATCTGGACAGGATTATTGGCTTGCTGCAATGCTTTCCAGATCTGGAGAAGTTGTATATAAAGGTGATAATTTCACGCACATTGGAACCCCGCATATAGTGTACTAGAATTAACCGTTCAGTTGTTGCTCTTTCGGCACTCCCTTTTTAGACCTTAACTATTTTCAATCTTCATGTCTATTTAGGCAACAAGACGTGGTAAGAAATTTATAACCAATCGGTGGATTCGTAAGCATCGGGATTTTCTCACTTCTCATGAGATTCGATTGAAGACAATAACGCTAGAACGATATGTAGCCAACCGTGCAAACACTAGATTTGTCACATTCTTCCTGCTGAATGCGAGGTTACTATTTTCCATCAGGCTTAAGTTTATCAACAGCATGGTTTTGACGGATGGGTATGTTGAAGAGCAAAAAAAGGAGTTTCAGGTGGGCAAAAGAGCTTCTGAACGTGTCGGGCTTCTATTTACAACATATTGTGGTCATAATCCAGTAAATTTTACGACCCAGGATGTTCATTCTATGGACTTGGCCGATCCAATGTACTGTGACTGCCAAAAACGGTGCTGGAGTTAGATGTTGTTGCCCTTTTCAACCTGGGTTTTTTTGTAAACCCGATGAACAATTAACCCTCATACTTTTGTACAGTTTATAAGCTGGAGTTAGATGTTCTTTCCCTTTTCAACTCATCTGTGACTGTCATATTTTCTTTGAAACAAGGCAAATGGCTTGCCGTTCATTTAATTTAGAGTGAAATATTGTAACAAATCCCAACCAAGGGAAATAACATCACTCTCGCCGGCTACTTGAGCTCACTGTGCATTATAGAAGCCAAGTGATTAGCCCCCACCAGCATCCACAAACTTATTTCGAACTAGCACATCAAATGGGCTGTAAATTTTCATAGGAAAGGCTGCATGACCGTGACAGATTTGGATTCTGATATTTGGGACCCGCGAGGAAATAGACTATCCAAGGTGGTGTCGACTTACTAGCCACTCAACAAATGATTCTGCCTACTAGTCGTTGGATTGACATCCAACATCTGTCGTGTATCTTCTATCTCTTGTCTTCTTCTTCCTCCAGCCGCCCAAACCAAACCACCCCGTCGGCTCCGCCTGCTCCCGCCTCCCATGGCTGGCTGCACCTCCGCCGCCCTACCGTACGAACCCTCCAACGTTGGCCAGTCCCTCCCTCTATTCCCCCACACGTCCTGTTATTCTCCGGCGACGTCAGCCCCAACATGCACCCGCACCCGAACCAGTCAACCCTCATACTCCCCTCCGCCTGCGACTGGACCAGCACATCTTCCATGGCTCCTGTTTGTTTCGTCCAAGGCCTCACCGTCGTCCTCCGCCTTGCGACCTTGGTTCGCTCGCCGTGCGCGGTACGCCGCCCTCTTGCATTGTCAATGTCGTCAACAACCGAGAGGAACAAGGAGATGACTGTACGTGGAGAGGATGAAAGTAGGGACCCACCAGCGTCATGGCAGTACACAAGCAAGTGCCTCTATATTACAAGCCCAAAAATATGGTTCCTCCTCATTGTTGGACATCTGGGGCTCACGCCATTGTCAACGTAGTCAATAAACGAGAGAATTACACTACGAGCGACTGACAACAGGGACCCAGCAGGTCATGATTTTTTTTGACGAACAAGCAGTTGTTATTTATACTAGTTTTAGCGACGGATCAGGGTAACAACAGGGCTGTGCGGGGGCTGTGGCCCGTCTAGCCAGCGATTTATTTATGTTTACCATATCATGAGCCGAGTTGTGTTTTTTTCTTGCTGAAAATGGCTAGCCGAGTTCTATTTTTTAAAAGAAATACCCAAACGAGGCCTACTTGCTTTATCAGCCCTCATGGGCTGCAAATCTTTCAAGATGAGGAGAGTTTCATTCGGTTTGCCCGAAAATGGGCTGTACATTTTTAAAACACATCAAACCGGGAATTAGTTTCATCTTTTTTCATTACAAGATTTTAAATTCCATTGATTTTTATGTGTGGACAATTATTTGGATTTTATATTTCTCTAAACTATTTTTCAAAATAGTTTGAATGTGAATCGATGTTTCGGGATTAAAAACAGTTGACTGCATCGAAATATGCATAATTTCGTGTACTTTTTAACCGTGACCACAATATGGGGTGTAATGCTAACAAAAAGAAGATGGGCTCCAAAAAAATTCTTAAGAATTAGCAAATGGGTTGTACATTATTAGAAATAATGGCAGATGGTATGTATGTTGTTTTCCATAGATTTGAGGCTGACTTGTGCGCCTACTACAAGTTGACGCGTATGATTTCCTAAAAAAAGGTTGACGTACATGCAACGCCCTATCAACTTAGTCAACACACAAGAGCAGTGACTGTTGGATGTCCATCCAACGGCTGTCGTGCTTTGTTCAATCTCTGCTCTTCCTGCTCCAGCCGCTCAAACAAGCACCGGTGGGACTACCTGCTCCCTCCTCCCGCGGCCGGCTATGCTGCCGCACAGGCCTCACTGCCCCATCGTACTCCCATCTTTGGCCTAGCCATCCCTGTACTCACCCACACCTGCTGTTATTCTTCAGGGATGGCAGATGAACCAGTAAACCCTCATACTCCTCCGCGTGGGAAACAACTACCGAGTCTTCCCTGGCTCCGTGTCATTCCCTTCCTAGGCCTCGCTATAGTCCACCGCCCTGGTGCTCTCTGCGTGGCCTGGTCAACGTGGTCAATGAACGACATCCATCAGAAGTGGACTATACGTGGAGAGGATGACAGCTGGGTCCACGGGCACACGCAAGGAAATGCCTCCTTATTACGCGCAAAATAATGATTCCTCCACCTGACAGCTAGGACCCATGGGAAGGGCCTCTGTATTTCGCGAAATAAATGTTCCCCCCGCTGACTGGTCGGACCCACCAGCTATATCTTCGCACGCAAGGAAGTGCATCCTTATTACGCACAAAAAAATGAATACCCCCTGCTAGCTGGGACCCACCATAGTGGGTGGCTGACTTGTAGGCCTACTAAGTTGACGAGGGCGGAGGGCTTTGTCAACTTAGTCAATACTCCAGTGACCGTACGATGTCCATCCAACGGCCATAGTGCTTCTTCAATCTTTGGTCTTCTTGCTCCAGCTGCCCAAAGTAGCGTCGGTCGTGCCGCCTACTCCTGCCTCCCGTGGCCAGCTGTGCTGCCATGGAGGCATCACCGCCCCCATACTACTCCCACCGCTAGCCAGGCCATCCCTCCACTCACCCACACCCCCTGTTATTCTATGGCGACGGCAGCCTCACACTGCAGTCTAACTAGTGAACCCTCGTACTCCTCTTTGCGTGGGCATCCACTATCGCGTCTTCCCCGACTCCGCGTCGTCCCCTTCCAAGGCATCGCAGTCATCCACCACTGTGGTGCTCTCGGTGCGGCGTCGTCAATGTGGTCAACGACCGACTTCCATCGGAAGAGTACTGTACATGGAGAGGCTGACAGCTGGGTCCACAGCAGCCGCAAGGAAGTGCCTCCTTATTACGCAGAAAATAATTATTCCTCCACCTGACAGCAGAGACCCACCGGACGGGCCACCGTATTTCACGAAAAAAAATGTTTCCCTCCTGACTGCTGGGACCCACCGGACGGGCCACCGTATTTCATGAAAAAACGTTCCCTTCTCTGTCAGCTCGGACCCACCGGAACTGCCTCCTTATTACGCATAAAAAATGAATACTCTCCCTCCTAGCTGGGACCCACCTTGGAGGGAGGCTGACTTGTGGGCCTACAAAGTTGACGGGGACGGAGGGCTTTGTCAACTTAGTCAATATGAACGATTCTAGCTCCAGTAACTGTACGATGTCCATCCAACGGCCGTAGTGCTTCTTCAACCTCTGGTCTTCTTGCTCCAGCCGCCCAAATCAGCGCCGGTCATGTCGCATGCTCCTGCCTCCCATGGCCGGCTGTGCTGTCATGGAGGCCTCACCGCCCCCTACTTTTCCCACCGCTGGCCAGGCCCTGCGGTGACGGCAGCCTCACACCGCAGCCGAACCAGTGAACCCTTGTACTCCTCTCCACGCGGGCTTCCACAGCCGCGTCTTCCTCGGCTCCGCGTCGTCCCCTTCCTAGGCCTTGCCGTCATCCACCGCTCTGGTGCTCTCGGCGCGGCGTGGTCAACGTGTTCTAGGAATGACTTCCATCGGAAGAGTACTGTACGTGGAGAGGCTGACAGCTAGGTCCATGGGGGCCGCAAGGAAGTGCCTCCTTGTTACGCGCAAAATAATTATTCCTCCACCTGACAACAGGGACCCACTAGATGGGCCACCGTATTTCATGAAAAAAACATTTCCCCCCTGACTGCTGGGACCCACTAGTTACATCTTCGCACGCAAGGAAGTGCATCCGGGCAAAAAAACAATTCACCCCCTGACTACTGGGACCCACCATCTACATCTTCGCACGCAAGGAAGTGCCTGACAGTCAGGACCCACCTAGTCGAAGCGTATGTAGCATTGTCATTCTGGTCGCGAACGTGTACATACATACTGGTCGATGTAGAGGCGTGCACGTGTCATAGTAGAGGTGTGCACGTAGCATGTACACGTACGTATAGCGGCCAGTGTGCAAGAAAGAAAATATGGCCATGTACGTACATACGGGCGAGGTCTCGAACGCCTACTTGCAAATACGTACGGCCAGGGATTGTGTACATGGCTGGGTCGGAACGGAGAAACAGCGTCGTCATCGTGTTCATGGGCAGGCAACGGAATGCGTCGTGTTCATCGGGAGGCAACGGAATGCGTTGTGTTCATCAGGAGGCAACGGAATGCATGGGAGCCAACCAGCATGGATGGAACATCCGATGGTAACGAGGCCTGGCGTACCACAGAACAGAGGAAATGGCCTTGTGTTCAACCGGCCACATTCGAAACGGGATCATGTTCATCGGGAGGGGTCTGGCGTACCACAAAACGGAGGAGTTGGACCTCCTACGGTCGAAATGGGGTCCTGTTGATCGGGAGGGGTGTGGCGTACCGCAAAACAGAAGAAATGGACTTGTGTTGGAGTGCTACGGTCGAAACGGGGGTCCTGTTCATCAGGAGGGGTGTGGTGTACCGCAAAACGGACGAAACGGACTTGTGTTGGAGCGCTACGGTCGAAATGGGGGTCCTGTTCATCGGGAGGGGTGTGGCGTACCGCAAAACAGGACTCCACGGGATACTGTTCATCTCCACCGTCGACCTCCTCCAGCCTCCACGGGCTACCGTTCATCCACCATCGACCTCCTCCAGCCTCCACCTACGACTATTCATCCACGGGCTACTGTTCATCCAGCCTCCACCGCGCGCTACACCACTGGCTACTGTTCAACCACACATCTCCACGGCCTCCTGTTCAACCACCCCTCCACGGGCTACTGTTCATCCACCCCTCCATCATCTATTGTTCATCCAGTCCTCCATGGGGTCGTCTTGTTCATCCAGCCCTTGATGGGGTCCTGTTCATCCAACCCCAACCGGCTCGATCGGGGTCCTGTTCATCCAGAGGCAACACCATGGGGTCCTGTTCATCCACCCCCACCGGGAACTGCTCATCCAAACCCCCCCTGCAACACTCACTATTCATCCAGAGGCAGCATTGATCGACTTCAGTTAGCAGCAGTAGTGAAGGAATCGCTCAATCGGGTTCAGTTAAGAGCCATCGATCGATCGCTCAGGTTCAGTAACGCGTAGCCTGCAGTGCAATCGCTCGGGTTCAGTAGGAGAACGCCTCGCTCGGGTTCAGTTAGACCCTCCGTGCACGAGAGAAATGCGCAAACCTCCGTGTCGGTCGGCCCCGACCACCCACCGTAACCAGGAACACCTCGATATTTTCCTCGCCCTTGCTTCTACCAAGGTTTTTTCCATCATGGACGGCCCAAAGAATGTCATGCAGCTGCGTCTGCGGCCAGCCTAGGACAAAAAGCCCATTTTCTGTCATGATTTTTTGTCATATAAGTAGGATCCCACCACATCTATGATGATATCGGGTTTTGTCACAATTATCGTCATAGAAGTGTCATAAGTATGACAGGAAAAAAAATCGTTCGGCCCAAAATGTCACAGCTGTGTCTTTTTTTGTAGTGATGATAGACTCCTATCCTACCATCGAAAGTTGATAGGGCAAAAATTTGAATGATGCGTCGTCGGCACGAAGGCCGTGTGATCCGTCGAGTTATCATGAATCATCGGATCAGCGAGCAGAGCCCGCGTCAGCCTTTTATCTAATAAATGTGCCCCTCCTAGAAGTCGGGGTTTGTTGCACGTATTAGCTCTAGAATTACTATGGTTATCCGGGTAGCACGTACCATCAAACAAACTATAACTGATTTAATGAGCCATTCGCAGTTTCACAGTTCAAATTGGTTCATACTTGCTCATGCATGGCTTAATCTTTGAGACAAGCATATGACTACTGGCAGAATAGTTCGGGAAAGGAACTCCAATGATGCCCTGCCGCATGTCTGCGCCTTTCCTCCTTAGTAGTGGGTCCTTTGAGAGGATCGTTGGATGGTTGGCCTTAAAAGGATCTCCGGTAACAACCATCTTGTAGGTAGGGCTCTTGATGAACCTGTGTTAAAAGGAAGAAGATGTAGGCAATCCAATTATGGTCAAGCCGTGTAATGGACCTATTCTGCAGTGTGCCTCCAGCGTCGCCCAAGGTACTTTTAGTGCAAGTTATGTACACATGATAACCCGCAAGTATACGGGATAGCTGTAGCCTCTTTCGATAAGTAAGAGTGTCGAACCCAACAAGGAGCTAAAGGTAGAACAAATACTCTCTCAAGTCCTATCGGCCACTGATACGACTCTATGCACGCTTGACGTTCGCTTTACCTAGAACAAGTATGAAAGAAGTACTTTGTAGGTGTGATAGGATAGGTTTGCAAGATAATAAAGAGCACGTAAATAAAAAGTAGGGGCTGTTTATATAAAGATGCAAATAAAGTAAATATAATGAATGTGGAAAAGTGGTAGTAGTAGTTGTGAAATTGTCCCTAAGCAATTGACTACGTTACTAGACCGGTAATCACTATTGCAATTCTATTTGAGGGAGAGGCATAAGCTAACATACTTTCTCGACTTGGATCTTATGCACTTATGATTGGAACTCTAGCAAGCATCCGCAACTACTAAAGATTCATTAAGGTAAAACCCAACCATAGCATTAAAGCATCAAGTCCTGTTTATCCCATACGCAACAACCTACTTACTCAGGTTTGTGTTTCAGTCCCTCACGCAACCCACTATAAGAAAATCATGAACGCATTGCAACACCCTACAACAAGAATCCCTCACGCTTGCGTGACACGGAGAGCACTATAGGACAGCACCAATAATAAAACATGCAACTCAAATCAATCATAGCAATTCATCAATCACCGATAGGACAACAAAAATCTACTCATACATCATAGGATGGCAACACGTCATTAGATAATAATATGAAGCATAAAGCACCATGTTCAAGTAGAGGGTACAGCGGGATGCGGGAGAGTGGACCGCTGAATATAGATGGGGGAAGGTGATGGAGATGTTGGTGAAGACGGCGGAGGTGTTGGTGTAGATTGCAGTGATGATGATGGCCCCCGGCAGCGCTCCGGCGCCACCGGAAGCAAGGGGGAGAGAACCCCCCTTCTTCTTCTTCTTCCTTGACCTCCTTCCTAGATGGGAGAAGGGTTTACCCTCTAGTCCTTGGCTCCCATGGCGTGGGAGGGGCGAGAGCCCCTCCAAGATTGGATCTATCTCTCTGTTTCTGCGTTCCTCGATTCTGCCCCTTCACCGTTTCTTTTATATCCGGAGATCCATAACTCCAATTGGGGTGAATCTTTCGCCCAGATTTTTCTCGTAAAATTAGCTTTCTTGCGGCAAAAGAAGAGCGTCAACCGCCTTACGGGTGGCCCAGGAGAGTGCCAGGCGCGCGCCCCTATCTCCTGGCCACCTCGGACACTGTTTTGCGTTGATTCTTCCTCCAGAAAATCCCAAATATTCCAAAATAATTCTCCGAACATTTTTATCCCCTTTGGATTCCGTTTGATATTGGGTTTATGCGAAACATAAAACATGCAACAAACAGGAACTGGCACTGGGCACTGGATCAATATGTTAGTCCCAAAAATAGTATAAAAATTTGCCAAAAGTATATGAAAGTTGAATAATATTGGCATGAAACAATCAAAAATTATAGATACGACGGAGACATATCAGCATCCCCAAGCTTAATTCCTGCTCGTCCTCGAGTAGGTAAATGATAAAAAAGATAGTTTTTGATGTGGAATGCTACCTAGAATAATCTTGATCATATGTCTAATCATGGCATGAATATTAAGACACGAGTGATTCAAAGCAATAGTCTATCATTTGACATAAAAACAATAATACTTTGAGCGTACTAATAAAGCAATCATGTCTTTTCAAAACAACAAGGCCAAAGCAAGCTTATCCCTACAAAATCATATAGTTTGGCCATGCTTCATTTTCTCACACAAAATGCTCCCATCATGCACAACCCCGATGACAAGCCAAGCCATTGGTTCATACTTTTTAACGCGCTTCAGTTTTTTCAACCCTCACGCAATACATGAGCGCAAGCCATGGATATAGCACTATAGGTGGAATAGAATATAATGATGGAGGTTATGTGGAGAAGACAAAAAAGGAGAAAGTCCCACATCGACGCGGCTAATCAACGGGCTATGGAGATGCCCACAATTGATGTCAATGCGAGGAGTAGGGATTGCCATGCAACGGATGCACTAGAGCTAGAAGTGTATGAAAGCTCAAACTGAAAACTAAGTCGGTGTGCATCCAACTTGCTTGTTCATGAAGACCTAGGGCATTTGAGGAAGTCCATCGTTGGAATATACAGGCCAAGTTCTATAATGAAAATTCCCACTAGTATATGAAAGTGACAACATAAGAGACTCTCTATATGAAGAACCTGGTGCTACTTTGAAGCACAAGTGTGGAAAAAGGATAGTAAAATTGCCCCTTTTCTTTTTCTTTTTTTTCTTTTTTTTCTTTTTGGGTGGGCTTCTTTGGCCCCCTTTTTTATTTAGGCTTCTTTGGCCTTTCCCTTTTTTTATGGGGCAATGCTCTATAATGATGATCATCACACTTTTATTTACTTACAACTCGATATTACAACTCGATACTATAACAAAGATATGACTCTATATGAATGCTTCCAGCGGTGTACCGGGATGTGCAATGATCTTGCGTAGCAATGACATCAAAAAATGGACAAGCCATGAAAACATCATGCTAGCTATCTTACGATCATGCAAAGCAATATGACAATAAATGTTCAAGTCATGTATATGATGATGATGGAAGTTGCATGGCAATATATCTCCGAATGGCTATGGAAATGCCATAATAGGTAGGTATGGTGGCTGTTTTGAGGAATATATAAGGAGGTTTATGTGTGATAGAGCGTATCATATCACGGGGTTTGGATGCACCGGCAAAGTTTGCACCAACTCTCAAGGTGAGAAAGTGCAATGCACGGTACCGAAGAGGCTAGCAATGATGGAAAGGTAAAAGTGCGTATAATCCATGGACACACATTAGTCATAAAGAACTCATATACTTATTGCAAAAGTTTATTAGCCCTTGAAGCAAAGTACTACTACGCATGCCCCTAGGGGGATAGATTGGTAGGAAAAGACCATCGCTCGTCCCCGACCGCCACTCATAAGGAAGACAATCAAAGAAACACCCCATGCTTTAAATTTGTCACACAACGGTTACAATACGTGCATGCTACAAGATTTGCAAACCTCAACACAAGTGTATCTACAATCCAAAACCACCCACTAGCATGACTCTAATATCACCATCTTTATATTGCAAAACTATTGCAAGGAATCAAACATATCATATTCAACGATCTACAAGTTTATGTAGGATTTTATGACTAACCATGTGAATGACCAATTCTTGTCATCTCTCGAAATAAATATAAGTGAAGCAAGAGAGTTTAATTCTTTCTAGAACATATATGCCCACACTCTAACAACTATAAGTGAAGGAAAACAGCATTCTACAAATGGCGGTTTTCTATGTGAAGAGAAACAGGCAATCCAGACTTCAAAAGATATAAGTGAAGCACACGAAGCATTCTATAAATCCATACTCAGAAGATTTAAGTGAAGTTAATTGAGCATTCTATAAATCAACCAAGGAATATCTCATACCAGCATGGTGCATAAAGGAAAATTGAAAACTAAATGCAAAAGACGCTCCAAGACTTGCACATATCGCATGAACGAAACGAATACGAAAACATACCGATACTTGTCGAAGAAAGAGGGGATGCCTTCCGGGGCATCCCCAAGCTTAGACGCTTGAGTCTCCTTGAATATTTACTTGGGGTGCCTCGGGCATCCCCAAGCTTGAGCTCTTGCCTCTCTTCCTTTTCCTCATATCGAGACTTCCTCGATTAGACACTTCATCCACACGAAACTTCAACAGAAAACTCGGTAAGATCCATTAGTATAATAAAGCAAATCACTGCTCTAAGTACTGTATCAAACCAATTCATATTTTGTTTTTGCATTATTTCTACTGTAATATACCTTTTTCAAGGCTTAATCCACTGATAGAAATTGATAGATTCATCAAAACAAGCAAACTATGCATCAAAAACAGAATCTGTTATAAACAGAACAGTCTGTAGCAATCTAAACATTCACCATACTTATGGTACCCCAAAAATTCTACAAAATTTAGGAAAAATAAACAAGTTGTACATAAAGACAGTACAAAAGGAATCAGAACCATTTGACGTTCCAGTCAAAAATTTAAAATCGTGCACTACAGCCAAAGTTTCTGTCCTGCACCGTACAAACCAACAAACATTGTAAACATCCTAAAGACAAACCTTGGCACATTATTTTTATAATACAATGAAATTGTGCAAGGGGATAATTATTTTTGTTGAAAAGTTTCTGTAATCAAGATTCACAAAGTTTCCGTGAGCATGAACAAAGTTCAAGGCTAGCTCCCACTTCAACAATGCTTGTCTTTCTCACTTTCACTTTCCTTTTTGAAAAGTTTTTAGGTTCCCCTCTTTATTTTCTTGTTTTTAAACTATATAAAAGCACTCAACAGAAATAAATGACTCTCTAAAACTTCCGGGTTGTCTCCCTGGCAGCGCTTTCTTTAAAGCCATTAAGCTAGGCATATAGTGCTCAAGCAATGAATCCACCCGGATCCCAAGGTATATCAAAGCCAATTTTAGTTAACAATGATTTGTAATTTAGTGAGCACAAAGTAACATATATCAAGCAACAACAAAGTCTAACTCTCTTTCTATGCATCGGCATTTCATAAAAGAACAATTCGTGCACACCAAGTAAAGGCCAATGCATAGTATAAGCAATTTATTGCAATTTTATCATATTGGAAGAATAGAGAGGTGGAGATATAGTTCCTCTCTCATAATAATTGCAAGTAGGAGCAGCAAGAACATGCATATTATATCTATCAAAATCATCATGTGCAACGGTGAAATGCAACCCATCAACATAATCCTTAATAAGCACAAACTTCTCCGATATAGTGTAGTAGGGAGAATTCAAAAAGATGATAGGACTATCATGCGTGGGTGCAATAGCAACAATTTCATGTTTAACATAAGGAACTATAGCAAGTTCATCTCCATAAGCATAATTCATATTGGCATCTTGGCCACAAGCATAGCAAGCATCATCAAAAAGGGATATTTCATATGAATTAAAGGGATCATAACAATCATTATAGCAATCATCCTTCGGTAAGCACGAAGGGAAATTAAACAATGTATGGGATAAAGAGTTACTCTCATTAGAAGGTGGGCACGGGTGATCAATCCGCTCTTCCTCCTTTTGTTTTTCGCTCTCCTCCTCATCTTTTTCATCCAATGAGCTCACAATTTCATGAGTTTCTTCTTCCATAGCTTCCTGCAAAATATTAGTCTCTTCTTGGACAGCAGAGACTTTCTCAATAAATGCATTAATATTGTAATTATATTCATAATTTTCATAGCAATATCTAAGTATAGCAAAATTTTCTGGTCTATAAACTGAATCATCAAAATCGTCAAACGCTTTAAACATAGATTCAATCTCATAAGCACCCATAAAAGCAACAAATTCTTCTATCTGTTCCACATCATAGTAATCATAGATACCATTAGCATAAGAAGCTAAGGTTTCATTATCATTAAATTTGCATGAAAAGGCAAGGTGTGGAGCCTTCATCCTAGAGCACCAAGTATAATCATGTATCAAGCATAGTTGCCTAGCATACCACTTCAACATTTGAATTTGATCCCATAATAGTTTCCCCTTTTGTGTCAAGCGATAATCCCTAAAGTATTCACATTGATCCAACGTTACTCCCATAACATAATTGAATGGGGTTTTCTCGGGATTATTAAAGTGGTACATAATATCTTGAACATAACGAGCATCGAGGGTTTTAGGAGGTTTCCCATCTCCATGATTAGCTAGTACACCTAATTTTTTTGGTATTTCGTGTTCCATATCCATAACTAAAGATAGAGAACAACTAAGAACAGCAAATAAAAATTACTTAGTGATAAATAAAACAAGCACACTTGAGAATATTCACCCCACGCTATGACTCCCCGGCAACGGCGCCAGAAAAAAGGTCTTGATAACCCGCAAGTATACGGGATAGTTGTAGCCTCTTTCGATAAGTAAGAGTGTCGAACCCAACAAGGAGCTAAAGGTAGAACAAATACTCTCCCAAGTCCTATCGGCCACTGATACAACTCTACGCACGCTTGACGTTCGCTTTACCTAGAACAAGTATGAAGCTAGAAGTACTTTGTAGGTGTGATAGGATAGGTTTGTAAGATAATAAAGAGCATGTAAATAAAAAGTATGGGCTGTTTATATAAAGATGCAAATAAAGTAAATATAACGAGTGTGGAAAAGTGGTGGTAGGAGTTGTGAAATTGTCCCTAAGCAATTGACTACGTTACTAGACCGGTAATCACTATTGCAATTCTATTTGAGGGAGAGGCATAAGCTAACATACTTTCTCTACTTGGATCATATGCACTTATGATTGGAACTCTAGCAAGCATCCGCAACTACTAAAGATTCATTAAGGTAAAACCCAACCATAGCATTAAAGCATCAAGTCCTCTTTATCCCATACGCAACAACCTACTTACTTGGGTTTGTGTTTTAGTCACTCACGCAACCCACTATAAGCGAATCATGAACGCATTGCAACACCCTACAGCGGGAATCCCTCACACTTGCGTGACACAGAGAGTACTATAGGACAGCACCAATAATAAAACATGCAACTCAAACCAATCATAGCAATTCATCGATCACCGATAGGACAACGAAAATCTACTCAGACATCATAGGATAGCAACACATCATTGGAAAATAATATGAAGCATAAAGCACCATGTTCAAGTAGAGGGTACAGTGGGATGCGGGAGAGTGGACCGCTGAATATAGATGGGGCAAGGTGATGGAGATGTTGGTGAAGACGGCGGAGGTGTTGGTGTAGATCGCGGTGATGATGATGGCCCCCAGCAGCGCTCCAGCGCCACCGGAAGCAAGGGGGAGAGAGCCGCCCTTCTTCTTCTTCTTCCTTGACCTCCTCTCTAGATGGGAGATGGGTTTCCCCTCTGGTCCTTGGCTCCCATGGCGTGGGAGGGGCGAGAGCCCCTCTGAGATTGGATCTATCTCTCTGTTTCTGCGTTCCCCGATTCTGCCCTTCACCGTTTCTTTTATATCCGGAGATCCGTACCTCCGATTGGGGTGAATCTTTCGCCCAGATTTTTCTCGTAAAATTAGCTTTCTTGCGGCAAAAGAAGAGGGTCAACCGCTTTACGGGTGGCACAGGAGAGTGCCAGGCGCGCCCAGGGGGGTGGGCGCGTCCCCCTATCTCCTGGCCACCTCAGACACTGTTTCGCATTGATTCTTCCTCTAGAAAATCCCAAATATTCCAAAATAATTCTCCGTACATTTTTATCCCGTTTGTATTCCGTTTGATATTAGGTTTCTGCGAAACATAAAACATGCAAAAAAACAGGAACTGGCACTGGGCACTGGATCAATATGTTAGTCCCAAAAATAGTATAAAAAGTTGCCAAAAGTATATGAAAGTTGAATAATATTGGCATGAAACAATCAAAAATTATAGATACGACAGAGACGAATCAACAAGCGGTACGTGAACCACGTCCTGATGGGGCGGTCGATGGTGACTGAATTGATAATCAATGTCTGTATCCGTTAATTTATCGTTGTTATGCACGGACCTAACTCGTTTAGGTGCATCGTTGGCTTTATGGGTCAGCGAGCTGCTTGGCTTGATAAGGTCGATGTACACTTCATCCATGAGGGCTGCAGTGTGTTCTTCGGTACGGAGTGAGCGCTCCATATTACTGCTACCTCTTGAGCATGTGTTGGTTTTTCCCTTGAAGAGGAAAGGGTGATGCAGCAAAGTAGCATAAGTATTTCCCTCGGTTTTGAGAACCAAGGTATCAATCCAGTAGGAGGCTCCTTAAAAGTCGCACGCACCTACACAAACAAACAAGAACCTCGCAACCAACGCGATAAAGGGGTTGTCAATCCCTTTAGACAAACTTGCGTAAGTGAGATCTAATAGAGATAATATGATAAAATAAATATTTTTGGTATATTTATGATATAGATTGGAAAGTAAAAGATGCAAATAAAAGTAGATGGGAAACTTATATGATAAAAGATAGACCCGGGGGCCATAGGTTTCACTAGTGGCTTCTCTCAAGATAGCGTAATTATTACGGTGGGTGAACAAATTACTGTCGAGCAATTGCTAGAAAAGTGCATAGTTATGAGAATATCTAGGCATGATCATGTATATAGGCATCACGTCCGCAACAAGTAGACCGACTCCTGCCTGCATCTACTACTATTACTCCACACATCGACCGACTCCTGCATGCATCTAGAGTATTAAGTTCATAAGAACAGAGTAACGCATTAAGCAAGATGAAATGATGTAGAGGGATAAACTCATGCAATATGATATAAACCCCATCTTTTTATCCTCGATGGCAACAATACAATACATGCCTTGCTGCCCCTACTGTCAGTGGGAAAGGACACCACAAGATTGAACACAAAGCTAAGCACTTCTCCCATGGCAAGAAAGATCAATCTAGTAGGCCAAACCAAACTAATAATGCGAAGAGACTTGCAAAGATAACCAATCATACATGAAAGAATTCAGAGGACATTCAAATATTTCTCATAGATAAACTTGATCATAAACTCACAATTCATCGGATCTGGACAAACAGACCGCAAAAAGATTTACATCGAATAGATCTCCAAGAAGAGGAAGGACAACTTTGTATTGAGAATCAAACAGAGAGAAGAAGCCATCTAGCTAATAACTATGGACCCGAAGGTCTGTGGTAAACTACTCACAACTCATCGGAGAGGCCTTGGTTGTGATGGAGAGGCCCTCCATGGTCGATTCCCCCTCCGGCGGAGCGCCGGCGAAGGCTTCAAGATGGGATCTCGCGGATACAGAAGGTTGCGGCAGTGGAAATAGTTTTTCGTGGTGCTCTTGGATGTTTTCGGGGTATGAAGATATATATAGGCGAAGGAAGTTGGTCAGGGGAACCACGAGGGGCTCATGAGGCAGGGGGCGCGCCCACCCTGACTGGGCGCGCCGGCCACCCTCGTGGACGCCTCGGCTGCTTCTTGATGTCCACTCCAAGTCTCCTGGATTGCGTTTGTTCCAAAAAGATCGCTCCCGAAGGCTTCAATCCGTTTGGACTCCGTTTGATATTCCTTTCCTTCGATATACTGAAATAGGCAAAAAAAACAACAATTCGGGTTGGGCCTCCGGTTAGTAGGTTAGTCCCAAAAATGATATAAAATTTTAAAGTAAAGCCCATAAACATCCAAAACAGGTAATATGATAGCATGAAATTATAGATACATTGGAGACGTATCAAGCATCCCCAAGCTTAATTCCTGCTCGTCCTCGAGTAGGTAAATGATAAAAATAGAATTTTGATGTGGAATGCTACCTAGCATATTTCTTAATGTATTTCTCTTTATTGTGGCATGAATGTTCAGATGAAAAAAATCAAAATAAAAGTTCATATTGACAAAAGGATAATAATACTTCAAGCATACTAACTAATCAATCATGTCTTCTCAAAATAACATGGCAAAGGAAAGTTCATCCCTACAAAATCATATAGTTTGGTCATACTTCATTTTCGTTACATGAGAATGCTCTCATCATGCATAACCCCGATGACGAGCCAAGCAATTATTTCATACTTTAGTAATCTCAAACTTTTTTCAACCTTCACGCAATACGTGAGCGTGAGCCATGGATATAGCACTATGGGTGGAATAGAATATAATGATAGGGGTTATGTGGAGAAGACAAAAAAGGAGAAAGTCTCACATCTACGCGGCTAATCAACGGGCTAGGGAGATGCCCATCAATTGATGTCAACGCGAGGAGTAGGGATTGCCATGCAACAGATGCACTAGAGCTATAAATGTATGAAAGCTCAACAAAATAAACTAAGTGGGTGTGCATCCAACTTGCTTGATCATGAAGACCTAGAGCATTTTGAGGAATCCCATCATTGGAATATACAAGCCAAGTTCTATAATGAAAAATTCCCACTTAGTAAATGAAAAAGACAACATAGAAGACTTTCTATCATAAAGACCATGGTGCTATTTTGAGCACAAGTGTGGAAAAAGATAGTAGCATTGTCCCCTTTTTTGTGCCTTTTTTGGCCTTTCTTTTTTTTGGCCTTTCTTTTTCTTTTTTTGGCCTTTCCTTTTATTTATTAGGGACAATGCTCTAAAAATGATGATCGTCACACTTCTATTTAATTACAACTCATGAATTACAACTCGATACTAGAAAATAGTATGACTCTATATGAATGCCTCCGACGGTGTACCAGGATATGCGATGACTCAAGAGTGACATGTATAAAAATTATGCATGGTGGCTTTGCCACAAATACGATGTCAACTACATGATCATGCAAAAAGCAATATGACAATGATGAAGCGTGTCATAATAAACGGAACGGTGGAAAGTTGCATGGCAATATATCTCAGAATGGCTATGGAAATGCCATAATAGGTAGGTATGGTGGCTGTTTTGAGGAAGATATAAGGAGGTTTATGTGTGATAGAGCGTATCGTATCATGGGGTTTGGATGCACCGGCGACGTTTGCACCAACTCTTAAGGTGAGAAAGGGTAATGCACGGTATCGTAGAGACTAGCAATGATGGTAAGGTAAGAGTGTGTATAATCCATGGACTCAGCATTAGTCATAAAGAACTCACATACTTATTGCAAAAATCTATAAGTCATCAAAAACCAAGCACTATGCGCATGCTCCTAGGGGGATAGATTGGTAGGAAAAGACCATCGCTCGTCCCTGACTGCCACTCATAAGGTTGACAATCAAAGAACACCTCATGCTTCAAATTTGTCACACAACGGTTACCATACGTGCATGCTACGGGACTTGCAAACCTCAACACAAGTATTTATTAAATTCACAATTACATCAACTAGCATGACTCTAATATTACCACCTTCATATCTCAAAACAATTATTAAGCATCAAGTTGATCATAGTATTCAATTCACTTCCTATGATAGTTTTTATTATACCCAACTTGGATGCCCACCATTCTAGGACCAATTTTATAACCATAGCAAATACCATGCTGTTCTAAAATACTCTCAAAATAATATAAGTGAAGCATGAGAGATCAATAATTTCTACAAAATAAAACCACCACCGTCCTCTAAAAAGATATAAGTGAAGCACTAGAGCAAAACTGCATAGCTAAAAAGATATAAGTGAAGCACATAGAGTCTTCTAATAAATTCTGAATCATGTGAGTCTCTCCCAAAAGGTTTGTACAGAAAGGATGATTGTGGTAAACTAAAAACCAAAGACTCATATCATACAAGACGCTCCAAGCAAAATACATATCATGTGGTAAATAAAAATATAGCTCCAAGTAAAGTTACCGATAGATGAAGACGAAAGAGGGGATGCCTTCCGGAGCATCCCCAAGATTAGGCTTTTGGTTGTCCTTGAATATCTTGGGGTGCCATGGGCATCCCCAATCTTAGGCTTTTGCCACTCCTTATTCCATAGTCCATCAAATCTTTACCCAAAACTTCAAAACTTCACAGCACAAAACTCAACAGGAAATCTCATGAGCTCCGTTAGTGCAAGAAAGAAAAACCACCACATAAGGTACTGTAATGAACTCATTCTTTATTTATATTGGTGTTAAACCTACTGTATTACAACTTCTCTATGGTTCATACACCCCGATACTAGCCATCGATTCATCAAAATAAGCAAACAACACGCGAAAAACAGAATCTGTCAAAAACAGAACAGTCTGTAGCAATCTGTAACTTTCGAATACTTCTGGAACCTTAAAAATCCTAGACAAATAGGACGTCCTAGGTAATTTTCCTATTGATCTACAGAAAAAAGAATCAATGCAAAATCACGTTTCTGTGATTTATTGAAGTTTTTCTCGTGCATGCAATGTTTCTGTTTTTCAGCAGAATCAAATTAACTTTCACCCAAAGTTATCCTATAGGTTCTACTTGGCACAAACACTAATTAAACATGAAAACACATCTAAACAGGGTCTAGATTAATTATTTATTACTAAACAGGAACAAAAAGCAAGGAACAAAAATAAAATTGGGTTGCCTCCCAACAAGCGCTATCGATTAACGCCCCTAGCTAGGCATAAAAGCGAGAACAATTCCAAGTATTGCAATCTTTAGTTTTCAGTTTTTTAATGGAGTCATGCTCAAATCCAGGAGGTTCTTTACGTTTCCCTTCATACTCGGAAATTTTGAGATCTAAAGAATCCAAGCGCTTATTGCAAAGAGTAATCAACGTATTCATACGGTGAAGATTCCCGCTAACGCTCTTAAGAGGTTCAAGAGATTTTTGTTACTTCGCAAATCTTTTCAAAAACTTGTGTCTCTTCTTGGGTATGATATGACCCCCCCTTTTTGAGGTAGTGTTCCCACTATTCCCTCTATAATTTCATGCGCAATACTGGGATCGATTTCAATAAAATTTCCTTCGGCAATGCAATCCAAGAGTTGTCTATGGGACATATTTAGTCCAACATAAAAATTGCAAAGTAAAATTCTAAAATTCACCTCTAAGGTGCAATTACGATAAGATTCCATCATCCTATACCAAGCATCTTTTAAGTTTTCTCCTTGCCTTTACTTGAAGTGAAGAACTTCAACTCGGGAGACATAGGAGCAGATAAGGGACTAGCCATGATAACGAGATAAACAACTAACACACGAGCACACAAAAAGGCAAGAGAAAGAGAGAGGAGAACGGGAAAGAGAGCCGAATAAAACGGCAAGGGTGAAGTGGGGGAGAGGAAAACGAGAGGCGAATGGCAAATAATGTAAAGCGATGAAGATGAGTTTGTGATGGGTACTTGTTATGTCTTGACTTGAGCGAAGACCTCCCCGGCAACGGCGCCAGAAATCCTTCTTGCTCCCTGTTGAGCATGCGATGGTTTTTCCCTTCAAGAGGAAAGGGTGATGCAGAAAAGTAGCATAAGTATTTCCCTCAGTTTTCAGAACCAAGGTATCAATCCAGTAGGAGGTTCCTAAAAAGTCCCACGCACCTACACAAACAAACAAGAACCTCGCAACCAACGTGATAAAGGGGTTGTCAATCCCTTCACGGAAACTTGCGAAAGTGAGATCTGATAGAGATAATATGATAAGATAAATATTTTTGGTATATTTATGATATAGATTGGAAAGTAAAAGATGCAAATAAAAGTAGATGGGAAACTTATATGATAAAAGATAGACCCGGGGGCCATATGTTTCACTAGTGGCTTCTCTCAAGATAGCATAATTATTACGGTGGGTGAAAAAATTACTGTCGAGCAATTGATAGAAAAGTGCACAGTTATGAGAATATCTAGGCATGATCATGTATATAGGCATCACGTCCACAACAAGTAGACCGACTCCTTCCTGCATCTACTACTATTACTCCACACATCGACTGACTCCTGCCTGCATCTAGAGTATTAAGTTCATAAGAACAGAGTAACGCATTAAGCAAGATGACATGATTAGAGGGATAAACTCATGCAATATGATATAAACCCCATCTTTTTATCCTCGATGGCAACAATACAATACGTTCCTTGTTACCCTTACTGTCACTGGGAAAGGACACCGCAAGATTGAACCCAAAGCTAAGCACTTCTCCCATGGCAAGAAAGATCAATCTATTAGGCCAAAGCAAACTGATAATTCGAAGAGCTTGCAAAGATAACCAATCATACATAAAAGAATTCAGAGGAGATTCAAATATTTCTCATAGATAAACTTGATCATAAACCCACAATTCATCGGATCTCGACAAACACACCGCAAAAAGAGTTACATTGGATGGATCTCCAAGAAGAGGAAGGAGAACTTTGTTTTGAGAATCAAAGAGAGAGAAGAAGCCATCTAGCTAATAACTATGGACCCGAAGGTCTGTGGTAAACTACTCACAACTCATCGAAGAGGCCTTGGTGGTGATGGAGAGGCCCTCCATGGTCGATTCCCCCTCTGGCGGAGCACCAGCAAAGGCTCCAAGATGGGATCTCGCGGATATAGAAGGTTGCGGCGGTGGAAATAGTTTTTCGTGGTGCTCCTGGATGTTTTCGGGGTACGAAGATAGATATATAGGCGAAGGAAGTCGGTCAGGGGAGCCACGAGGGACCCACGAGGCAGGTGGGCACCCACCTTTACTGGGTGCGCCGGCCACCCTCGTGGCCGCCTCGGCTGCTTCTTGACGTCCACTCCAAGTCTCCTGGATTGCATTTGTTCCAAAAAGCTCGCTCCCGAAGGTTTTATTCCGTTTGGACTCCATTTGATATTCCTTTCCTTCGATATACTACTAGGCAAAAAAACAGCAATTCGGGCTGGGCCTCCGTTTAGTAGGTTAGTCCCAAAAATAATATAAAAGTGTAAAGTAAAGCCCATAAACATCCAAAACAGGAATATAATAGCATGGAACAATCAAAAATTATAGATACATTGGAGACATATCAATTACCATTGACTATAATGACGCCACGAGGTCCAGGCATTTTGAGCTTCATGTAAGCATAGTGCGGAACTGCGTTAAAGTGGGCGAAGGCAGCTCGTCCGAGCAGTGCATGGTAGCCACTGCGGAAAGGGACGATGTCAAAGATTAACTCTTCACAGTGAAAGTTGTCTGGGTGATGTAGGGCGGAACCCTAGGGGCCGATCTTTCACGTTTGGAGTGGATCCTACAGGGAGACACGAAGAACGAGCGGAAGAAAACAAAGGGGGATCACGGGGACAAACGAGAGAAAGACTCAACCGAAAAGGAATCAATCACACGAGTGCTAGATCACCGAAAGCATAAGGTAACACATGATCCAAAATCAACAAAGATAAGATACAATACTAACCGATCTTCTCCGTGAGGAGGTCTTGGGGGTCTTCCCTTGAAGGGGTCTTGAATCCGCTTGGAAGATCTTCTACGAAGAGGTCGTGAGCTCCGAGGAGAAGTAACCAAGTGTATGAGCAAGGCTCTCACACAAAATATGAGCTAAACCAATGCTAACCCTAAAACGTACGGGAGGAGGGAGTATATATAGTCAAAGGGGCGAAGGGATACATGGGTCACTGCCCAAAGGAGCTTCGCGCAGGCAGAGGGCGCCGGATGTCCGGTGGCTCGTGAGGGGTCGGATGTCTGGTGCTTCCGGAGGGGTCGGATGTCCAGTGCTGAGGCCGGATGTCCGGGCTGTCGGGGTGGCCTTCTGAGCATTCGGGACGCCTAAGCCGGATATCTGGACGGGAGGCCGGATTTCTGGTGGATGGCCAGATGTCCGGGCTGGACGCCGGATGTCCGGTCACTGTAGGTTCTTCTGTAGAGGTTGGCCGTGTAGATCTCCAGGGGCCGGATGTCTGGTGCCTGGAGGGTGTTCTTGCCTTCTTCCATGCGTTCTCTTCTTTCATGAACTTGGGGTCTTGGCCATCTCCATGTGCATCCTCGGGAGGGTCCTCTTGGTACCTAATCATGCACAACATTCCGGATTGAGGTAGTAGCCATGTCTTGAGAGGATCATATGAGATATCACTAAGGAGAGAAGTCACCTCGGTCTCGACAGCTCTAGCTTGTGCTCTAGTCATGGGTCCCCTTGGTGCTTGGTGAGATGACGGAAGGTCCATGGGGATGACCGAAGGATGCTCCGCATCATCTCCCCCCCCCCCCTGGTGAATGATCCGAACTCGGATCGAAATCCTCATCACCATGGTACGGGGAGATATTGGAGACGTTGAAGATGTCGCTCATGTTGTACTTGTCGCGTGCGAGATCGATCTTCTAAGCATTGTTGTTGTAGCGTGCTAGCACCTTGAAGGGTCCGTCGGCTCGAGGGAGAAGCTTGGACTTGCGTTCGTTGGGGAAGCGGTCATTGCGAAGGTGTAGCCACACGAGGTCTCCAATGTTGAATATCATGGGATGCTTGTTGACGTTGAGCTTGGTCGCGAGTCGTTGTACTTGCCGCTCGATGGTGTGCCTTGTATCTTCATGCATCTTCTTGATGTAGCTTGCACGGGCACTTGCATCAAGGTTGGTGCGCTCTTGTAGAGGAAGAGGTAGAATGTCCAATGGGGACAACGGGTTGAAGCCGTAGACGACCTCGAAAGGGGACTTGCCGGTCGTCGAATGTCTTGCACAGTTGTAGGCGTACTCGGCGAAGGGTAGACACGCCTCCCACTCCTTGATGTTCTTATTGATCAACACGCGAAGTAGAGTGGAGAGTGTACGGTTCGTCACCTCCGTTTTGTTGGAAATATGCCCTAGAGACAATAATAAAAGGATTATTATTATAATTCGTTGTTCATGATAATCGTCTTTTATTCATGCCATAATTGTATTATCGGAAAATCGTAATACACGTGTGAATACATAGACCACAATATGTCCCTAGTGTGCCTCTAGTTGACTAGCTCGTTGATCAACAGATAGTCATGGTTTCCTGACTATGGACATTGGGTGTCATTGATAATGGGATCACATCATTAGGAGAATGATGTGATGGACAAGACCCAATCCTAAGCATAGCACAAAGATCGTGTAGTTCGTTTGCTAGAGCTTTTCCAATGTCAAGTATCTTTTCCTTAGACCATGAGATCGTGTAACTCCCGGATACCGTAGGAGTGCTTTGGGTGTACCAAACGGCACAACGTAACTGGGTGACTATAAAGGTGCACTACAGGTATCTCCGAAAGTGTCTATTGGGTTGACACGGATCGAGACTGGGATTTGTCACTCCGTATGACGGAGAGGTATCTCTGGGCCCACTCAGTAATGCATCATCATAATGAGCTCAAAGTGACCAAGTGTCTGGTCACGGGTTCATGCATTACGGTACGAGTAAAGTGACTTGCCGGTAACGATATTGAACGAGGTATTGGGATACCGACGATCGAATCTCGGGCAAGTAACGTACCGATTAACAAAGGGAATTGTATACGGGGTTGCTTGAATCCTCGACATCGTGGTTCATCCGATGAGATCATCGGGGAGCATGTGGGAGCCAACATGGGTATCCAGATCCCGCTGTTGGTTATTGACCGGAGAGCGGTCTCGGTCATGTCTACGTGTCTCCCGAACCCATAGGGTCTACACACTTAAGGTTCGGTGACGCTAGGGTTGTAGAGATATTAGTATGCAGCAAACCGAAAGTTGTTCGGAGTCCCGGATGAGATCCCGGACATCACGAGGAGTTCTAGAATGGTCCGGAGGTAAAGAATTATATATGGGAAGTCGAGTTTCGGCCATCGGGAAAGTTTCAGGGTTTGCCGGTATTGTACCGGGACCACCGAAAGGGTCCCGGGGGTCCACCAGGTGGGGCCACTCATCCCGGAGGGCCCCATGGGCTGAAGTGGGAGGGGAACCAGCCCCTGGTGGGCTGGTGCGCCCCCCTGGGCCCCCCTCTGCGCCTAGGGTTGGCAACCCTAGGGAAGGGGGCGCCTCCACTTGCCTTGGGGGGCAAGTTTCCCCCTTGGCCGCCGCCCCCCTAGGAGATCCCATCTCCTAGGGCCGGCGCCCCCCTGGGGTCCCTATATAAACAGGGGGGTGGGAGGGCAGCCGCACCCTGACACCTGGCGCCTCCCTCCCCCCCTTGCTACACCTCTTCCTCCCGTAGTCGCTTGGCGAAGCCCTACCGGAGCCCTGCCGCATCCACCACCACGCCGTCGTGCTGCTGGATATTCATCAACCTCTCCTTCCCCCTTGTTGGATCAAGAAGAAGGAGACGTCACGCTGACCATACGTGTGTTGAACGCGGAGGTGCCGTCCGTTTGGTGCTAGGATCTCCGGTGATTTGGATCACGACAAGTATGACTCCCTCAACCCCGTTCCCTTGAACGCTTCCGCTCGCGATCTACAAGGGTATGTAGATGCACCCCTCTCTCTCGTTGTTAGATGAACTCATAGATTGATCTTGGTGAACGTAGGAAATTTTTTATTTTATGCAACGTTCCCCAACAGTGGTATCAGAGCCAGGTCTATGCGTAGTTCTCTATTGCATGAGTAGAACACAAATTTGTTGTGGGCGTAGATGTTGTCAACTTTCTTGCCACTACTAGTCTTATTTTGCTTCAGCGGTATTGTGGGATGAAGCGACCCGGACCGACCTTACACGTACGCTTACGTGAGACAGGTTCCACCGACTGACATGCACTAGTTGCATAAGGTGGCTAGCGGGTTTCTATCTCTCCCACTTTAGTTGGAGCGGATTCGATGAAAAGGGTCCTTATGAAGGGTAAATAGAAGTTGACAAATCACGTTGTGGTTATTTGTAGGTAAGAAAATGTTCTTGCTAGAACCCTTTTGCAGCCACGTAAAAGATGCAACAACAATTAGAGGACGTCTAACTTGTTTTTGCAGCAATTGCTTTGTGATGTGATATGGCCAAAAGTTGTGATGAATGATGAATGTTATATTGTGATGTATGAGATCATGTTCTTGTAATAGGAATCATGACTTGCATGTCGATGAGTATGACAACCGGCAGGAGCCATAGGAGTTGTCTTAATTATTGGATGACCTGCGTGTCAATGATTTAACGCCATGTAATTACTTTACTTTATTGCTAAACCGTTAGCCATAGTAGTAGAAGTAATAGTTGGCGACCAACTTCATGGAGACACGATGATGGAGATCATGATGATGGAGATCATGGTGTCATGCCGGTGATGAAGATGATCATGGAGCCCCAAAGATGGAGATCAAAGGAGCTATATGATATTGGCCATATCATGTCACTACTATTTAATTGCATGTGATGTTTATTATGTTTATGCATCTTGTTTACTTAGAACGACGATAGTAAATAAGATGATCCCTCATAATAATTTCAAGAAAGTGTTCCCCCTAACTGTGTGCCGTTGCTAAAGTTCGTCGTTTCGAAGCACCACGTGATGATCGGGTGTGATAGATTCCTACGTTCACATACAATGGGTGTAAGACAATTTTACACATGCAAAAACACTTAGGTTAACTTGACGAGCCTAGCATGTACAGACATGGCCTCGGAACACAGAGACCGAAAGGTCGAACGCAGAGACACTTTTACACATGCAAAAACACTTAGGTTAACTTAACTCCGCCGCCTCTGCCGCGACTGACCCCGCCGCCTAGCTCCTCCGCCGCCTGCTCGCACCACGCCGGTGCCGTCCCGCTCCGCCGCCTTCCCCACGTGGCCGCCCGGCCATCCTCCGGCCAGATCCATCACGGACCAGGCCGGATCTGGCGGCTCCTGGCCCCGTCGGCCGTCCCCGTGGCCGCCGCCGGCCATCTTCGCCGTTGGTCGCCACCGACGCCCTGCGCCTCATCCCGCTCGGGAGCGCGCCCCTCCCCGTGGGCCGGCTGCAGCGCCTCCTCGGCCCAGCAGCTCCGGCCTGCCTCGCATCTCCCTTCTCCCTGGGCCGAGCCCACTAGGTGAGCATCCCCTATCCTCCGCCCGGTTGCATTTTAGTTATCACCCGCTCGTCCTGTTTATATTTTTTCAGAAATCGACCAAGTCCCAGATTGCTGTAATTTTCATGCCATATTCGTCATGCTATATCTCTGCATCCGTAGCTCTGTTTCGTGCGTGTGATATGTCAAATTGTTCGACTCGACGAGTACATCATTTCATTCCATTGCATCATATTCATTTGAGGTCATCTTCATGCCTGAATCATCATTGTAAGAGTGCTTCATAATGTTTTCTGCTGTCTGTTATCAGAACGAGCTCTTTTGTCATTTTTGCCATGATTGATGTGTGCATCCTATGAGATTGATGTCTTCATGTGTTTTGAACTATGCCATGTCTTCTTTACAGTGGTGTATGCCATGCATTTTTTTGATCAATGTGGTGACTAGCACAAGCATGCAAACTAGGCATCGTGATGTTACTGATTTTAATCCCTGTTCTGCTGTTATTTTGATGCCATGTAAACTTGATACTACAGAGAGATCTATGCATATTTTGAGATACTTCAGTAAGGATGTTTTGAACATGTGGTTATTGTATATCCATTCATGCCCTTTGTTGAAATTATGGAGTAGGCTAGCATGTCATTTGAGTGCTCTACTTTTTCTTCAAAATGTTTCCTGGCAGATTGTTTACATGTTATTCAATTTGGCCGAGGTTGCTATAGTTGATCCTTGCATGCTATGAACTTGTTCTTGACTTGGTTTGTTTCACAAACATGTCTTATTGATGATGCTATGATTATCTTGTCATGCAATGACTTGTGGTGAGTGAATCGAGCTTGTTAAGTAGGGTACATGATGTTGCTGTTTTGCTAGGCTGAATCTGTTATTTCGTGATGCTATATAAACATGTTGCTACTAATCATTCTATGCATAATCTGGTGTTGTTCTATAAACATGTTTTGATCTACATGTCATCCTATAACCATACATGCCCCTGGTTGCATTTATATCTTGCCATAGATTGTTCATATCTTGCTCCAAAGTTGCTTCATAATGTTGCTGTCAGCCTGTTAACATTAAGTTCACTTGTTACCATGTGTTTTTCTAGTGATCCATGCATCCTATGACCTTGCTATTGCCATTCTTAGCTTCACAAACATGCCTTCTTACTGTTGGTTGCCTTGCCATGCCATATATTGGTCTGTAGTGAGTTGCACAAGCTCATCTACTTGCCTTCATAATTCTGTTTCTGCCATGTTTGAATCTGTTTAATAACTTGCTATGTTTACGTGGGTGCCATCATATTTTCTGATCTTTTTTGGCTTATGGTCAGTAAGGGACTTTTGATCTATGCTTTGAGTAGAATCATACCATGCCTTTGCTTGCTATTATAAGTTCCTGTAACATGTTGTTTGATAGCTCTAACATTGCATCGTGATGTTATTTTCTGCAAAGTCTGAAATTGTTATAACTTGCAATCTTATCATGTGTGTTTGAGCATGTTCTAGTGATTTCTGGAGATAGCTCAGTGTTCATGTTTTGTTGTGCTTTACCTGTACATCATGCCCATGCCTTTTGTTATTATGTTGAGATGCTGTAGCAAGTTGTTTCGATGCTTGCAATATGCCTAGTTGTTGTTTTGGTCAGATTGTTGCTATAACTTGTATAGTGTGCATGTGTTGAATCGTTGCTCCGTTTTGAGTGTGCTCTATATGAAAATTGCTTAGAATTGCATGTAGCTTCATATTATCATGTTTCATCCTTGTTTTGAGGTGTTTGCTTGATGTTTGGGTGCATTTTGCATCAATGCCATGTTTAACTTGTGTTGCTCATATCTTCTAGGCCGTAGCTCCAAATCTAATGAACTTTATATGTAACTTGACTAGAATCTCGTGTAGATCATCTTTGTGCATCTTAACTTGTTGTTTAACAACTTGAACATAAGGTTTATTCAGATCTGCACCAATTTCGAAATATGCATATGAGGACTTACCGGAATTGTTATATGTTGTTCCCGGCCTCATTTAAACTTGCCTTGATGTGTTGCTCTTGTTTGCTTCATCTCTTGCCATGAGTAGCTTCATTTAGCTTTTTCATGCATCATGCTTGTTGTGCATCATGTCTTGTTCATGTGTGGTGTGTTTACTATGTTGTGTGCTTCTTCTCGATAGTTCCTGTTTCGTTGCGATCGTGAGGATTCGTTCATCTACGCTTGGTTCGGCTTCATCCGTTCGTCTTCTAATGGATTCGTTCTTCTTCCTTGCGGGATTTCAGGCAAGATGACCGCTACCCTGGATCTCACTACTATCATTGCTATGCTAGTTTCTTCGTTCTATCGCTATGCTGCGCTACCTATTACCTGTTTATCAAGCCATCCCAAATTGCCATGAACCTCTAACCTTTGACACCTTTCCTATGCAAACCATTGTTTGGCTATGTTACTGCTTTGCTTAGCCCCTCTTATAGTGTTGCTAGTTGCAGGTGAAGTTGAAGATTTCTCCATGGTGGACATGATTTTGGTTGGGATATCACAATATCTCTTATAGTATTAATGCATCTATATATTTGGTAAAGGGTGGAAGGCTCGGCCTTATGCCTCGTGTTTTGTTCCACTCTTGCCGCCCTAGTTTCCATCATACCGGTGTTATGTTCCCGGATTTTGCGTTCCTTATGCGGTCGGGTGATTTATGGGACCCCCTTGACAGTTCGCTTTGAATAAAACTCCTCCAGCAAGGCCCAACCTTGGTTTTACCATTTGCCTCACCACCACCTATACTTTTCCCTTGGGAGTCGCTCTCTCGAGGGTCATCTTTATTTTAGCCCCCCCCCCGGGCCAGTGCTTGTCTAAGTGTTGGTCCGAACCGAGTAGACTGCGGGGCCACCTCGGGGCAACTCAAGGGCTAGTTTTACTCATAGGATGTCTCATCCGGTGTTGCCCTGAGAACGAGATATGTGCAGCTCCTATCGGGATTGTCGGCGCATCGGGCGGCTTTGCTGGTCTTGTTTTACCATTGTCGAAATGTCTTGTAAACCGGGATTCCGAGTCTTATCGGGTCTTCCTGGGAGAAGGTCTATTCCTTCGTTGATCGCGAGAGCTTGTCATGGGCTAAGTTTTGACACCCCTGCAGGGTATAATCTTTCGAAAGCCGTGCCTGCGGTTATAGGCAGATGGGAATTTGTTAATGTCCGGTTGTAGATAACTTGACACCAGATCCGAATTAAAACGCATCAACCGCGTGTGTAGCCGTGATGGTCTCTTCTCGGCGGAGTCCGGGAAGTGAACACGGTTTCTGGGTTATGCTTGACATAAGTAGGAGTTCAGGATCACTTCTTGATCATTACTAGTTGACGACTGTTCTGCTTGCTCTCTTCTCGCTCTTATTTGCGTATGTTAGCCAACATATCATGCTTAGTCGCTGCTGCAGCCTCACCACTTTACCCCTTCCTTTCCCTTTTAAGCTTTGCTAGTCTTGATACCCATGGTAATGGGATTGCTGAGTCCTCGTGGCTCACAGATTACTACAACAACAGTTGCAGGTATAGGTTGTGCGATGATCATGACGCGAGAGCGATGCTTGCTTGCGTTGAGTTCTTCTTCTGCTTCTTCTTCGATCAGGGGATAGGTTCCAGGTCGGCAGCCTGGGCTAGCAGGGTGGATGTCGTTTGAGTTTCTGTTTGTGATTCCTCCGTAGTCGGATGTTGCTCTTATGTATTGTGATATTGTATGCATGTGGCATTGTATGCCTCTTGTATGTATCCCCATGTATTATGTAATGTTGATGTAATGATATCCACCTTGCAAAAGCGTTTCAATATGCGGGTCTATCCTTGGTGGGACCTTCGAGTTCCTTTTGGATAGGGTCGCATATTGGGCGTGGCAAGTTGGTATCAGAGCCTCGACCGACCCTAGGAGCCCCCTTGATTGATCGTGTAGTTTGGCCGTTGTTGAGTCTAGAAGAAAAACTATTTTCGGAGTCTAGTTATATCGGAGAGTAGGAATTCTTTTTACTCCTCAGCCCCTTCGTCGCTCTGGTAAGGAATCTCGACGTAGGTGTTTTGAATTACTCCTCTTCCCTTTCAAATTTTCTTTAGGATCACGCAGTTGTTTTTTCGATCGTTGTTCCTCAGCTCTTTTCATCCGGTGCATTTCTCATCAAGTCGACTCGAGTCTCTTCATCATTGAGTTTAATCCTCAGTTGTTTTCTTTCCCACCCGCCCTCCCTTTTTCTTCTTGAACCCGGAGTCAGTAATCGAGTATCCATCCTACTCGTGTGAAGTCTTTGCTTTCTTTCCTCAATGATTTCAACCGGTTTTTTTTCTCTTCAAGATATTCGTCGATTTCCCCTTCCAAGTTGACTTTGTTTTCCCGCCCTCCCACCCTCTTCTTCCCGGAGCCTGAATCTCTTCCGACCATCAATTTCATTTGTGCGAAACCCTTCAGTCTTTCGTCAATTGTTTTAACCGGTGAATTCTCTTTTGTTTGACATTCTTCATCTCTTTTCTGGTGGACTCAATTCAAGTTCTCGGTTGATCATATTATTTTCCTTGGATCAAGTGTTCTCCTTGCTCGTTCGTCTCTCGCCAGTTTATCTTTCCGGAGTGTTCAAGATATCTCAGGAGATTCATCTGTGTTCCAATTAATTCAAGGTTGCCACCTCATTCAAATATTTCAATTGTTCCGATGCATCATCTATTTGTTCAACATCTTTTTCAACGGTGTTTTTTCTCTTTCAATGGGCCCTAACCCACAGGTCTTTTCCCAGGATCTTACCTGACTCTTCTAATTCCCCCGGAGTTATTCTCAATTCTTTTCAAGGGTGACGTAAGAATGGATTTCATCAGTCACATGCTTTCTCCAAGATCTTGTTCAAATTCTTTTCATTGTTGGCTCAACCCCTTCGCTTTTTCATTCTACCGGTGTATCTCAGTAATTTTGTTTGTGTTTCTCGTCGCCATTTGAAGATCGAAGAAGAGTTTTTCCTCTAAACCTTGCCCGTTCTCTCGAAGATTCGTGGTTCTAGCTTCATATCATCCTCTCGAATTATTCCATTTGTCAGATATTCTTTTCTTATCCATCCGGAGTGTGTCAGGAGTTGTTTTCCCGTTTCTTTTCACCGGAGGCCGTCGTTCCAGAAGAATTCTTCGTGCTCATCATTTCAGCTATCATTATCTAATTATCCCGGTGCCTCGTTCAAGTGTTCTTTAATCAGCTCGACTTCTTCCCGTTCTCTTGCATCTAAATCCCCTCAAGCAGATATGTTCTTCTAATTCTTCCTGGTGATTCAGTCCCTTTCATCAGTCATTTTCAAATTCTTACGTTGGTTCGTTCAAGATTCTTTTTCCTTGATTATCATATTAATCCATCCGTTCTTTCGAATCCTACTGGTGGTTCATGAAGACTTTCTCAATTTTTGTACTATCCCCCCTTAATCTTTTCAAGAAGAATAAGTAGTATGCAAAATCTATTGTTGGTCATCAATTTAATTTGATGAAGGATAAGCATACAATACATCTTATTCTTATTTCCTTGTAGTGAGTAATCCCTTCCTTCAGAGTATGTTCTTGATGAATAAATTCTAGTTCCAAGTGTTTTCATATTTTATTTTCCGGAGTTCATTTTCCTCGGTTATTTTGACGGAACCTCCATCTAAATCATCGCAAGGCTTTAATCTTATCCTTTTCATCTTTCATTCTATCTCATCATCTTTTGTCACCGGAGTTCTTCATGGCGGATCATCATGATTTAATTCATTCTTCAAGTGTTCATCAAGATTCTTGTTCAAGGAGCTCAAGTATCTTTTCTTCTCGTGTCTCGAAGTGCAATTAATTCTCCGTATTCTTTTGAAGTGGAGTTTTGCATTCCTTCGTTCTTCTCAGCTATGCAATCATTTCCGTTTGCGGCTGGTTATCACCTCATATTTTCTGAGATGTTATCCATAAGTCCACAACAAGCTTATTCTTTCATTGTTGAATTTCTCAACAACTACGTCCAATCCTTCCTTCTAAATTCTTTTTCATTCCATTCTTTCAATTCTTCTAGAGGTCTTGCCTTGCTCATTTCATCAAGTGTCATTCCATCTTGTGAAGCTCGTGTTCTTTTCCTTCCATTTTCAACCGGAGTGCTGCATAAATCCTTTCAGTCTTATTCGTTTCTTTTCTCATCCTAACCACTCCGGTTAGAACGAGTGCTTTCATAGTCTGTCTGATTCATTGAGCTTTCGATTCTTGTCATTCTCGTCATTCCTCTCTTCTTCTCGAGTGCTCTCGATTCTTTGCTTCTTCTCTTGAGTTCTTGTTTCACCTCATCCCTTTTCCCTTCCGTCTCGGTCCTAAGATCTTGGGACGAGATCTCTTGTTAGTGGAGGAGTGTTGTAACGCCCCGGATCCGATGCGCCAGGTGTCTGCCAGTTATTCGTCGTCGTTGCCATGTCATTTTCTTGCGTGTTGCATTTTATCATGTCATCATGTGCATTTCATTTTGCATGCGTGTTCGTCTCATGCATCCGAGCCTTTTCCCCGTTGTCCGTTTTGAAATCCGACGCTCCCACGCCCTCCGGCGTCCCCCTCTTCTCTCTTTTCGTGAGTGGGTGTTAAACTTTCTCAGAATGGAACGAGCCTTGCCAAGTGGCCTTGGTATAGCACCGGTAGACCGCCTGTCAAGTTTCGTGCCATTTGGAGGTTGTTTGGTACTCCAACGGTTAACCGGGTAACCGTTAAGCCCTCTTCTCTTTGCAGCCCAACACCCTTCCAAACTGGCCCAAAACCCATCTAACTCCCCTCCATGCTCTCGGTCATTCGATCACGATCGTGTGGGCGAAAACCGCTCCTCATTTGGACTCTCCTAGCTCCATCTACCTATAAAACTAGCCCCTCCCCCGAAATTCACGGATGATCCCCCCGAAACCCTAGATTTTTCCCCTCCGCGCGCGCCGGACACGTCCGCCCCCGGCCGGACATGTCCAGCCACCGCCCACGACCAATCGCCTCCCGCCATGTGGCGCTCCGCCGCCCACCGTCGCCGCGGCCCACGGGGCCCGGATCGGGCCCGCGCGAGCCCGCGCCCCGCCGCCGTCTGCCTCCCCGGCCCGCGCCCGAGCGGCGCCGCGCCCGCGCGCCGCGCCCGCGGCTCCGCCCCCTCCGGCGTGCTCCGCCGCCTCTGTCGCGACCGACCCCGCCTCCTAGCACCTCCGCCGCCTGCTCGCACCACGCCGGCGCCGCCCCGCTCTGCCGCCTTCCCCACGTCGCCGCCCGGCCCTCCTCCGGCCAGATCCATCGCGGACCGGGCCGGATCTGGCGGCTCCTGGCCCCGTCGGCCGTCCCCGTGGCCGCCGCCGGCCATCTTCGCCGTTGGTCGCCACCGACGCCCTGCGCCTCGTCCCGCTCGGGAGCGCGCCCCTCCCCGTGGGCCGGCTGCAGCGCCTCCTCGGCCCAGCGCGCTCTGCAGCCCAGCAGCTCCGGCCTACCTCGCCTCTCCCTTCCCCATGGGCTGAGCCCACTAGGTGAGCATCCCCTATCCTCCGCCCGGTTGCATTTTAGTTATCACCCGCTCGTCCTGTTTTTTTTCAAAAATCGACTAAGTCCCAGATTGCTGTAATTTTCATGCCATGTTCGTCATGCTATAACTCTGCATCCGTAGCTCCGTTTCATGCGTGTAATATGTCAAATTGTTCGCCTCGACGAGTAAATCATTTCATTCCATTGCATCATATTCATTTGAGGTCATCTTGATGCCTGAATCATCATTGTAAGAGTGCTTCATAATGTTTTCTGTTGTCTATTATCGGAACGAGCTCTTTTGTCATTTTTGCCATGATTGATGTGTGCATCCTATGAGATTGATGTCTTCATGTGTTTTGAACTATGCCATGTCTTCTTTACAATGGTGTATTCCATGAATTTTTGTGATCAATGTGGTGACTAGCACAAGCATGCAAACTAGGCATCGTGATGTTCCTGATTTTAATCCCTGTTCTGCTGTTATTTTGATGCCATGTAAACTTGATGCTACAGAGAGATCCATGCATATTTTGAGATACTTCAGTAAGGATGTTTTGAACATGTGGTTATTGTCTATCCAATCATGCCCTTTGTTGAAATTATGGAGTAGTCTAGCATGTCATTTGAGTGCTCTACTTTTTCTTCAAAATGTTTCCTTGCAGATTGTTTACATGTTATTCAATTTGGCCGAGGTTGCTATAGTTGATCCTTGCATGCTATGAACTTGTTCTTGACTTGGTTTGTTTCACAAACATGTCTTCTTGATGATGCTATGCTTATCTTGTCATGCAATGACTTGTGGTGAGTGAATCGAGCTTGTTAAGTAGGGTACATGATGTTGCTGTTTTGCTAGGCTGAATCTGTTATTTCGTGATGCTATATAAACATGTTGCTACTAATCATTCTATGCATAATCTGGTGTTGTTCTATAAACATATTTTGATATACATGTCATCCTCTAATCATACATGCCCATGGTTGCATTTATATCTTGCTGTAGATTGCTCATATCTTGCTCCAAAGTTGCTTCATAATGTTGTTGTCATCCTGTTAACATTAAGTTCACTTGTTACCATGTGTTTTTCTAGTGATCCATGCATCATATGACCTTGCTATTGCCATGCTTAGCTTCACAAACATGCCTTCTTACTGTTGGTTGCCTTGCCATGCCATATATTGGTCTGTAGTGAGTTGCACAAGCTCATCTACTTGCCTTCATAATTCTGTTTCTGCCATGTTTGAATCTGTTTAATAACTTGCTATGTTTACGTGGGTGCCATCATATTTTCTGATCCTTTTTGGCTTATGGTCAGTAAGGGACTTTTGATCTATGCTTTGAGTAGAATCATACCATGCCTTTGCTTGCTATTATAAGTTCCTGTAACATGTTGTTTGATAGCTCTAAACATTGCATCGTGATGTTATTTTCTGCAAAGTCTGAAATTGTTATAACTTGCAATCTTATCATGTGTGTTTGAGCATGTTCTAGTGATTTCTGGAGATAGCTCAGTGTTCATGTTTTGTTGTGCTTTACCTGTACATCATGCCCATGCCTTTTGTTATTATGTTGAGATGCTGTAGCAAGTTGTTTTGATGCTTGCAATATGCCTAGTTGCTGTTTTGGTCAGATTGTTGCTATAACTTGTATAGTGTGCATGTGTTGAACCGTTGCTCCGTTTTGAGTGTGCTCTATATGAAAATTGCTTATAATTGCATGTAGCTTCGTATCATCATGTTGCATCCTTGTTTTGAGGTGTTTGCTTGATGTTTGGGTGCATTTTGCATCAATGCCATGTTTAACTTGTGTTGCTCATATCTTCTAAGCCGTAGCTCCAAATCTAATGAACTTTATATGTAACTTGACTAGAATCTCGTGTAGATCATCTTTGTGCATCTTAACTTGCTGTTTAACAACTTGAACATAAGTTTTATTCAGAGCTGGACCAATTTCGAAATATGCATATGAGGACTTACCGGAATTGTTATATGTTGTTCCCGGCCTCATTTAAACTTGCCTTGATGTATTGCTCTTGTTTGCTTCATCTCTTGCCATGAGTAGCTTCATGTAGCTTTGTCATGCATCATGCTTGTTGTGCATCATGTCTTGTTCATGTGTGGTGTGTTTACTATGTTGTGTGATTCTTCTCGATAGTTCCTGTTTCGTTGTGATCATGAGGATTCGTTCATCTACGCTTGGTTCGGCTTCATCCGTTCGTCTTCTTCATGGATTTGTTCTTCTTCCTTGTGGGATTTCAAGCAAGATGACCGCTACCCTGGATCTCACTACTATCATTGCTATGCTAGTTTCTTCGTTCTATCTCTATGTTGTGCTACCTATTACCTGTTTATCAAGCCATCCCAAATTGCCATGAACCTCTAACCTTTGACACCTTTCCTATGCAAACCATTGTTTGGCTATGTTACCGCTTTGCTCAGCCCCTCTTATAGTGTTGCTAGTTGCAGGTGAAGTTGAAGATTTCTCCATGGTGGACATGATTTTGGTTGGGATATCACAATATCTCTTATAGTATTAATGCATCTATATATTTGGTAAAGGGTGGAAGGCTTGGCATTATGCCTCGTGTTTTGTTCCACTCTTGCCGCCCTAGTTTCCATCATACCGGTGTTATGTTCCCGGATTTTGCGTTCCTTACGCGGTCGGGTGATTTATGGGACCCCCTTGACAGTTCGCTTTGAATAAAACTCCTCCAGCAAGGCCCAACCTTGGTTTTACCATTTGCCTCACCACCACCTATACTTTCCCCCCCCCCCGGGCCAGTGCTTGTCTAAGTGTTGGTCCGAACCGAGTAGACTGCGGGGCTACCTCGGGGAAACTCGAGGGATGGTTTTACTCGTAGGATGTCTCATCCGGTGTTTCCCTAAGAACAAGATATGTGCAGCTCCTATCGGGATTGTCGGCGCATCGGGCGGCTTTGCTGGTCTTGTTTTACCATTGTCGAAGTGTCTTGTAAACCGGGATTCTGAGTCTGATCGGGTCTTCCTGGGAGAAGGTCTATTCCTTCGTTGATCGCGAGAGATTGTCATGGGCTAAGTTGGGACACCCCTGCAGGGTATAATCTTTCGAAAGCCGTGCCTGCGGTTATAGGCAGATGGGAATTTGTTAATGTCCGGTTGTAGATAACTTGACACCAGATCCGAATTAAAACGCATCAACCGCGTGTGTAGCCGTGATGGTCTCTTCTCGGCGGAGTCCGGGAAGTGAACACGGTTTCTGGGTTATGCTTGACGTAAGTAGGAGTTCAGGATCACTTTCTGATCATTACTAGTTGACGACTGTTCTGCTTGCTCTCTTCTCGCTCTTATTTGCGTATGTTAGCCACCATATCATGCTTAGTCACTGCTGCAGCCTCACCACTTTACCCCTTCCTTTCCCTTTTAAGCTTTGCTAGTCTTGATACCCATGGTAATGGGATTGCTGAGTCCTCGTGGCTCACAGATTACTACAACAACAGTTGCAGGTACAGGTTGTGCGATGATCATGACGCGAGAGCGATGCTTGCTTGCGTTGAGTTCTTCTTCTGCTTCTTCTTCGATCAGGGGATAGGTTCCAGGTCGGCAGCCTGGGCTAGCAGGGTGGATGTCGTTTGAGTTTCTGTTTGTGATTCATCCGTAGTCGGATGTTGCTCTTATGTATTGTGATATTGTATTCATGTGGCATTGTATGCCTCTTGTATGTATCCCCATGTATTATGTAATGTTGATGTAATGATATCCACCTTGCAAAAGCGTTTCAATATGCGGGTCTATCCTTGGTGGGACCTTCGAGTTCCTTTTGGATAGGGTCGCATATTGGGCGTGGCAAGACCCAATCCTAAGCATAGCACAAAGATCGTGTAGTTCGTTTGCTAGAGCTTTTCCAATGTCAAGTATCTTTTCCTTAGACCATGAGATCGTGTAACTCCCGGATACCATAGGAGTGCTTTGGGTGTACCAAACGTCACAACGTAATTGGGTGACTATAAAGGTGCACTATAGGTATATCCAAAAGTGTCTGTTGGGTTGACACGGATCGAGACTGGGATTTGTCACTCCGTATGACGGAGAGGTATCTCTGGGCCCACTCGGTAATGCATCATCATAATGAGCTCAAAGTGACCAAGTGTCTGGTCACAGGATCATGCATTACGGTACGAGTAAAGTGACTTGCCGGTAACGAGATTGAATGAGGTATTGGGATACCGATGATCGAATCTCGGGCAAGTAACGTACCGATTGACAAAGGGAATTGTATACGGGGTTTCTTGAATCCTCGACATCGTGGTTCATCTGATGAGATCATCGAGGAGCATGTGGGAGCCAACATGGGTATCCAGATCCTGCTGTTGGTTATTGACCGGAGAGTCGCCTCGGTCATGTCTACGTGTCTCCCGAACCCTTAGGGTCTACACACTTAAGGTTCGGTGACGCTAGGGTTGTAGAGATATTAGTATGCAGCAAACCGAAAGTTGTTCGGAGTCCCGGATGATATCCCGGACGTCATGAGGAGTTCCGGAATGGTCCGGAGGTAAAGAATTATATATGGGAAGTCGAGTTTCGGCCATCGGGAAAGTTTCGGGGTTCGTCGGTATTGTACCGGGACCACCGGAAGGGTCCCGAGGGTCCACCAGGTGGGGCCACTCATCCCGGAGGGCCCCATGGGCTGAAGTGGGAGGGGAAACAGCCCCTGGTGGGCTGGTGCGCCCCCCCTGGGCCCCCCTCTGCTCCTAGGGTTGGGAACCCTAGGGGAGGGGGCACCTCCACTTGCCTTGGGGGGCAAGTTTCCCCCTTGGCCGCCGCCCCCCTAGGAGATCCCATCTCCTAGGGCCGGCCCCCCCCCTGGGGTCCCTATATAAAGAGGGGGGTGGGAGGGCAGCCGCACCCTGACACCTGGCGCCTCCCTCCCCCCCTTGCTACACCTCTTCCTCCCGTAGTCGCTTGGCGAAGCCCTGCCGGAGCCCTGCTGCATCCACCACCACGCCGTCGTGCTGCTGGATCTTCATCAACCTCTCCTTCCCCCTTGCTGGATCAAGAAGAAGGAGACGTCATGCTGACCGTACGTGTGTTGAACGCGGAGGTGCCGTTCGTTCGGCGCTAGGATCTCCGGTGATTTGGATCACGACGAGTATGACTCCCTCAACACCGTTCCCTTGAACGCTTCCGCTCGCGATCTACAAGGGTATATAGATGCACCCCTCTCTCTCGTTGCTAGATGAACTCATAGATTGATCTTGGTGAACGTAGGAAAATTTTTATTTTATGCAACGTTTCACAACACGTTTGGCCGTCGGTTTGAGGATGGTATGCCAAAGAGAACAATAGCTTGATTCCGAGCTTGGAGCATAGGGTCTTCCAAAAGTAACTCAAGAACTTGACGTCGCGGTCCGAGACAATCGTCTTTGGCACTCCATGAAGTTGCAAGATTTCCCTACAAAAGAGATTGGCAATATGTGAAGCATTGTCTATCTTGTTGCAAGGAATGAAATGTGCCATCTTAGAAAATTGGTCCACAACAACAAAGACGGAATCCTTGCCATTTTGAGTTCTAGGCAAACCAAGTACAAAATCCATGCTAATGTATTCCCAAGGTTGATAAGGAATAGGAAGGGTCATGTAAAGACCATGGGATTGAGATTTAGACTTAGCTTTGCGACATGTAGAGCAACGGTTGGTGAAGCGTGAGACGTCACGGAACATCTTGGGCCAAAAGTAGTTCTTGGAGAGCATGGCGAATGTCTTGTCGTGTCCAAAGTGTCCCATGAGTCCGCCTCCATGAGCCTCTTGCAAAAGGAGCAAACGAAGAGAAGACTCGGGAATGCAAAGTTTGTTAGCTCTCATAAGATAATCATCCTTTATGTAGTATCGTTCCCAAGACGTGTGTGTCAAACACTTAGCATAAGGAGTAGCAAAAGAAGGATCATGCTCATACAAGTCTTTTATATGCTCAAAACCAATAACATTCAACTCAAGTTGAGTGACAAGTGTGCATATGTGTGAAAGTGCATCCGCAACTACATTTTCCTTACCCTTAATGTACTTGATCACATAAGGAAAAGATTCAATAAATTCACTCCATTTGGCATGACGCTTGTTCAACTTAGTTTGACCTTTTAAGTATTTAAGTGTTTCATGATCGGTGTCTATGAAAAACTCATGAGGTCTAAGGTAATGTTCCCAAACATGTAGCACACGCACTAAAGCATATAATTCTTTGTTATAGATGGGATAGTTAAGTTGAGCACCGGAGAGTTTTTCACTAAAATAAGCAATGGCTCGTTTTTCTTGCATCAAAACACCGCCAATTCTGGTACCACTTGCATCACAATGAACCTCAAAAGTTTTCTCAAAGTTGGGCAAAGCGAGAATCGGAGCATGAGTAAGCAAGGACTTGAGCTCATCAAAAGCGGTGGATTGCAAAGATCCCCAAACAAAAGGAGCATTCTTCTTACTCAATGCATGCAAAGGAGCGGCAATTGTGCTAAAGTTTTTCACAAAGCGGCGATAAAAACCTGCAAGACCAAGAAAACTACGCACTTGTTGCAAATTGGTGGGTTGGGGCCAAGTTTTAATTGCCTCAATTTTGGATTCATCAACATGGACACCCTTGGAAGATACAACAAAACCCAAGAAAACCACTTTGTCAACACAAAACCTGCATTTTTTCAAGTTTGCATAAAGACGTTCCTTGCGAAGGTTTTGCAAAACATATTTAACATGATTAATATGCTCTTTCATGGTTTTGCTAAACATAAGAATATCATCGAAGTAAACCACAACAAAGACTCCAATGTAAGGTCGAAGCACGTGATTTATAAGACGCACAAAAGTACCGGGAGCTTCCGATAAACCCATAGGCATGACTAACCACTCATATAAGCCAAATTTGATTTTGAAAGCAGTTTTCCATTCATCACCCTCTTGTATGCGGATTTGATAGTAGCCACTTTTAAGATCAATTTTTGAGAAAAAGTTGGCTCTGCTAAGATCATCAAGCATATCATCTAAGCAAGGAATGGGATGCCTATAGCGAACGGTAATAGCATTTATAGGTCTACAATCGGAACACAAGCGGAAACTTCCATCGGGCTTAGGCACAAGTATAACGGGAACGGCACAAGGGCTTAAGCTTTCACGTACATGACCGTTGTCGATGAGTTGTTGTACTTGTCGTTGAATCTCCTTAGTTTCTTCGGGATTGACACGGTATGGAGCTTTGTTTGGAAGTGGCGCTCCGGGGATGAGGTCGATTCGATGCTCAATGCCTCGTAGTGGAGGTAGACCCGGAGGTAGCTCATCGGGAAAAACATCTTGGAACTCCTGCAAAAGAGATTGAAACACTAAAGGTAGCTCGTGAGAGGTGTTAGTTTTTGGTTCTTTATCCTTGCACACAAGGACAAAGTGCATAAGACTCGATGGGTTCTCACACACTTCTCTCATCTCACTTTTTGTGGAAAATAAGACTAGGTTTTTCTCTCTAGGCGAAGAGCCGCTCAAGTTTGGCTTGTGGCTCTCACTCACTTTTGGGTGGATCACTTTCTCACTCTTCTCTCCATGATGGGTGGCTTGCTTGTCGTCTATCACTTGACTAGGAGACATAGGTCATAGCACATATTCATTCCCTTTGATCTTGAAGCTATAGTGATTGGTACGTCCGTTGTGGATGACACCATGGTCGAATTGCCATGGCCTACCAAGAAGGAGGTGGCAAACAGACATTGGGACCACATCACACTCCAAAGTGTCTTCATATGCACAAATTTTGAAGGATACTTGGACCGTATGCTCAACTCGTATAGTGTCGGAGTCACTTAGCCATTGGACCTTGTAGGGGTGCGGGTGCTTCCTCTTGATCAATTGAAGCTTGGAGCATAGTTATTCACTTGCCAAGTTGTGACAACTACCTGCATCGATGATGACCTTGACAGATCTTCCATTGATGCCGGCCTTTGTGTGAAATATGTGGCATCTTTGGTCTTCTTCTTGTTGATGTTGAAGAGTCAAGACTTTGGAGACAACGAGAGCGGGGCTCTAATCCTCATCACAAAAGACTTGATCATCTTCATCCTCATTCACGCGCCGGTGCATGGCCACTTGCTCAAGGTCTTCCATCTCCTCTTCACTCATGGAGTCATAGGTACCATCATCGTTGAGGATCAGGGTGCGCTTGTTCATGCATTGGAAGGACTTGTGGCCTCGGTCGTCGCAAGTGAAACACTTGAAGGAGATTGTTTTGACGGTCTCATCGGTCGGAGTAGATGATGAAGCACGCGGCTTGAAGTTGCTTGTAGTAGGAGGAAGATGACTTGAACTTGCTGAAGTTTTCTTGTAACTTGACTTGTCGTCATTGCTTGTAGATGGTTTTGTTGAAGTAGATGTTGGAGGAGTCGTTGAAGCTTGGTTGTTGGAGAAACCGTAGGTCTTGGATGAGTACTTGGCGTACTTGAAGTCATCTTGCACTTGAAGTTCGGCCTTGGTAGCTTGATGCACGAGCTCAATGAGGTTGGAGTATGGCTGGAAGTCGGCAATCTTCTTGATGGGATGATTGAGTCCATTCAAGAAACGTGCCATTGTTTGCTCATCATCTTCCATGACATTGGCTCGGATCATGGCTATCTCCATTTCCTTGTAGTATTCTTCAACACTTTTTGTTCCTTGCTTGAGGAGTTGTAGCTTCTTGAAGAGATCACTGTTGTAGTAGGTTGGCACAAAGCATGCTCGCATGACATCCTTCATTTGAGCCCAAGTGGTGATTGGTGGTTCACCTCTTGCTTGACGGCTTCAAGGACTTGTTCCCACCATATGAGCACATAGTCTTGGAACTCAAGTGATGCCATAGCGATCTTCTTCTCTTCCTCATAGTTGTGCAAACGAAAGATTTTGTCGACCTTCATTTCCCATGAGAGGTACTCTTCCGGATCATTGCTTCCATTGAACTTGGGCATTGTGAACTTGAGCTTGCCATAGCGTTGCTCTTCATTGTGTTGTTGGCGATGGTGATGATGACACCCTTGACATTGAGGATAATCTTCCTCATGTTGCTCTTGGCGCAGAGAAAGTCCATGATCAACTTGCTCTTGTTGAACTTGAGGTTGAAGTGGAGCTTGACGAGCTTGTGGAGGGGCTTGAGGAACTTGACGTTGTGCTCGCGGGTCGTAGTTCCTCTCTTGGATTTCTTCTCGAAGGGCTTCCTCTTGATTGCGCCTTTCGCGATTGCGGTTGGCGATTGCTCAACTTGATTCTTGAAGGGTACGGTGTGCCTCAAGAGCTTGCGCTTCACGTTGTTGTTGTTGAAGACATTGAGCCTCAGCGTCTTGTTCCTCTTGGTGTAGGCGCGCTCGTTCTTCCTCTTGGAAACGTAGACGTTGTCATTCTTGAGCGTGTGCAAAAGCAACTTGGTGTGGTGGAGGATGAGGTAGATGCTCGTCGACTTGCTCTTGTGAATGCTTGTCATGTAGAGGGTTGCGAGATGCATGACGATCTTGACGCGCGGCTCGTCGAAGAGTGTTCGATGACGGTGTACTTGAGTCGGAGAAGGTGTCGTCGGAGTGTCGACTTGAGCAGCTTCGTCTTGAGGATGAAGAAGTGGAAGGACGGCGGTTCCTCATGAAGGAGCGGACCTCGTCCATTCTTGCATCGTTCTCTTGCTTGTGAGCGTCGAATTTGTTGTCAAAGTAGTCCCTCATTGCTTGTTGCTCTTGGTGCAATGCCTTTTGAGCTCCAAATAGGTGGCTCTTGGTGATGAATGATGACATGTCGTCGTCTTTCTCGATGAGTGGTGGATTGGTAGAAGAACTTGGCCTATCCATCATTCCAAACAAAATGTGAGTGGTAGATGGAGAAGAACGTATACCAAATGTACCTTGACCGAAGTTGAAGATGAATAAAGTTCACTCAAATGCGGACAGTGAAATAGCACTTTTGGTACCAATTCTTGTTGGTTCTCACACCTACACAAGTAAAAGCTTATGGTGGAGCTTGGTTAGGATAGTGGCACAAAATTTGATGCAATTGTAAGTGAGCTTCAATAATGTTGGAAAAGATTCACAGATTTGCAAATGCAACAAGTAGACCAAGCAATTTGTTGTACACGGAAACACACACGCAAATAGATAAGTGGGATTGTGCAAACCAAAAGTGAGCCAAAATGTGGAAACCACGAAAATGCTCTTGTTGCACAATACTAGAGAGACGCTAGCACGATTCCACAATAGGCGGATACGTAAACTTGTGCACAACCTACTAGGCAAAAATGCAACGATCTCTATCCCAAGTATGCTATATGTTTGGTGTCTCGGTGCTATGATCCAAGATGATCGGATATGATAATCTTAATGTATTATGATGCTATGGTTCTTGCTTATAAGCTCTTTGCTTATCTTTCCTGTTTGCTTAAAAGCTTGGGTGGCTCTTTCACTTTTGAGCTCTTTTCTCATGCAAAACTTCACGAACCAAGATAGAAATTGTGTATGCGATGACAACTTTGTGACACACAAGTTGATCTCAAGATATGCACCACTATGGTATGGTATGTATGCTATGGAGTATGATCACTAATGTGCACAAGTCACGTTGCCGGCAATACTCAATGGCTAGTCTCGATGGGTAAGCTACGCGAAAGTAGGGACATGTGGGGTATCAATGCAATTGCAAGGTATGACAAAGATGTCGTCGAAGTTACTGTCCTTGGCGATGATGAATAGTCGATAGAGATGAGCGGTGGTGATGTTGAAGTCGAACCGTACCTAGATAGCCGAAACACAATAGGACACGGGAACCACAACCCAAACTCTCAAAGATCAAAATGTTTCAAAATCAACATAGGAGGTAGCGGTGAGCAGTGGTGGTGTTTGTGGAAAGTGGTGTGGGTATGTGGAAGTAGGCGTGGGCTCCGGGCAAAATTGGGCGAAAATATGGTGGATGGTGGTGCGGGGGGTGGAGTTGCTGCTGCCAGGAGCCGGATGTCCAGGCCAGCGGCCGGATGTCCGGTGGACTCGGCGGATGTCCGGGCTCCTGGATCAGGGACGAACGCGAAGAACTCCACGGGAAAAATCGCAACTCCGGGGCAAAATTCGGACGAATTGGTGGATGGAAAAGGGTGGGTAGGGTGGGGAAAGCTAGATCCACACGCAGCAACACAAATCCATGGAACAAATCCAACAAAATCTCAACTCACCAACAAATCACAAAAAAATTTGGGGCTATTTTTGGTGGGGAATTTTCGGATTTAGGATGGAAACAACAAAATCAAGCTAGAAAACATGGGGTAGGGGCTCCAAAAACGTGATCAACGTGGCTCATGATACCAAGATGATGTAGGACGGAACCCTAGGGGTCGATCTTTCACGTTTGGAGTGGATCCTACGGGGAGACACGGAGAACGAGCGGAAGAAAACAATGGGGGATCACGGGGACAAACGAGAGAAACACTCAACCGACAAGGAATCAATCACACGAGTGCTAGATCACCGAAAGCATAAGGTAACACATGATCCAAAATCAACAAAGGTAAGATACAATAGTAACCGATCTTCTCCGTGAGGAGGTCTTGGGGGTCTTCCCTTGAAGGGGTCTTGAATCCGCTTGGGGGATCTTCTCCGAAGAGGTCGTGAGCTCCGAGGAGAAGTAACCAAGTGGATGAGCAAGGCTCTCACACAAAATATGAGCTAAACCAATGCTAACCCTAAAACGTACGGGAGGAGGGAGTATATATAGTCAAAGGGGCGAAGGGATACATGGGTCACTGCCCAAAGGAGCTGCACGCAGGCAGAGGGCGCCAGATGTCCAGGCATCGGGCCGGATGTTCGGTGGCTCGCGAGGGGCCGGATGTCCGAGCTGGAGGGGCCGGATGTCCGGTGCTTCTGGAGGGGTCGGATGTCCGGTGCTGAGGCCGGATGTCCGGTGCTGAGGCCAGATGTCCGGGCTGTCAGGGTGGCCTTTTGAGCATTCGGGACGCCTGGGCCGGATATCCGGGCGGGAGGCTGGATTTCCGGTGGATGGCCGGATGTCTGGGTTGGACGCCGAATGTCCAGTCGTTGTAGGTTCTTTTGCAGAGGTTGGCCGTGTAGATCTCCAGGGGCTGGATATCTGGGGTCTTGGCCGAATATCCGGTGCCTGGAGGGTGTTCTTGCCTTCTTCCATGGGTTCTCTTCTTTCATGAACTTGGGGTCTTGGCCATCTCCATGTGCATCCTCGGGGGGGGGGGGTACTCTTGGTACCTAATCATGCACAACATTCCGGGTTGAGGTAGTATCCATGTCTCGAGAGGATCATATGAGATATCACTAAGGAGAGAAGTCACCTCGGTCTCGAGAGCTCTAGCTCGTGCTCTAGTCATGGGTCCTCTTGGTGCTTGGTGAGACGACGGAAGGTCCATTGGGATGACCAAAGGATGCTCCGCATCACTGGGGAGCCGAATACTACCTCCAGAGTGATTGAGCCCGTGCAACGGGCCTCCACTCCTGGTCTCACACCTTTAAAGGTAGTGGTACTAGGCTTGATTCGTGATGGGTCAATCCCCATCTTTCGGACAGTATCTTGATAGATCAAGTTTAGACTGCTTCCTCCATCCATAAGGACTCTAGTGAGGTGGTATCCGTCGATGATTGGATCGAGAACCAAGGCGGCCGAACCCCCGTGACAGATACTAGTTAGTGGTCCCTGCGGTCAAAAGTGATCGGACAGGCTGACCATGGGTTAAACTTGGGGGCGACAGGCTCTACGGCATAGACGTCCCTTAATGCGCGTTTGCGCTCCCTTTTAGCAATGTGAGTGACATATATCACATTCACTATCCTCACCTCGGGGGGAAATGCTTTTGACCCCCGGTGTTCGGCTGACGGGGCTCATCCTCGTCTTTGCTTGGAGGCCCTTTTCCCTTGTTTTCAATATTATTTTTATCGGCCTACTTGAAGACCCCAACATTCCCTATTGGTATGGTTTGTAGGTTTATCGGATGTTTCATGAATCTAGCAGGGCCTCTCAAGGATTTTGTCTAAGCTGGATGGCCCATCCTTGCTACCTTGAAAAGGTTTCTTCCGCTGACCGGACTTAGGACCGCGTAATCCGGCATAGATTGTCGTATCGTCTGTGTTGTCGATGCTATTGTTCCGACGTTTATTCTTATTGTGGCGAGGTTTGTCATTGTCGTCCCGCACCTCAGAGGTGCCGGGGTCGCCTGAGCTGTTGCTTCTACGAGCCAGCCAGCTGTCTTCGCACGCACAGAAGCGGGTCATGAGTGTCGTTAATGCTTCCATGGTCTTCGGCTTTTCCTGCCCAAGGTGTCGGGCGAGCCATTCATCACAGACACTATGCTTGAAGGCCGCTAAGGCTTCGGTGTCTGGACAATCTACGATTTGGTTCTTTTTAGTTAAGAACCGATTCCAAAGCTTGTGGGCGATTCGCATGGCTGCTAGATTCTGTGACTCAAGTCATCTGCATTCGGTGGGCGGACATGAGTGCCCTGAAGTTAACCCTAAAGGCATCCTCCAAGTCTTCCCAGGTTCCAATGGAGTTTTCTGGGAGGCTTTTTAGCCAGTGTCGTGCTAGCCCCTTCAGCTTTAGGGGAAGATATTTAATGGCGTGGAAATCATCTCCTTGAGCCATATGAATGTGGAGAAGGAAGTCTTCAATCCAGACGGCCGGATCCGCCGTTCCATCGTATGGTTCGATGTTCACGGGTTTAAACCCTTCCAGAAACTGATGTTCCACAACCTCATCAGTGAAGCATAGGGGGTGTGCGGCTCCTCTGTATCTCATGATGTCGTGGCGGAGATCAGTTGGCATCTGGGTTTGGTACTGATCCCAAACATAATAGCGATCGTCATGCGGGCTTCATAGCCATTATCTCATGTCGGGGCATGCCCCCTTGATTCATAGATGGATCAGATCTGACTAGCTTTATAGGCTAGGTCATGTTGCAATATGTATAGCCCACGGCTCCAGTCTCCCTGCCTCTTCAGCGAGGGGGCGCGGGTTAGTTTTCGGCTTGATATGTCGCTTTATACCGTCCACGTGGTGGTCAGTCTGGTTGGTCTACCTGATTGTATTTCGGCAGTATTAGTTCAAGGACTTTGTCATCGAATTGAGGCAACAGCTTACGCCTAGGGTAACTTTTGACTGGTCGCTCTTGGCCGTATTCCTCAGCGGCCAGGACCTTAGTCCACCTTTCATTCAGCGTGTCTTGCTCTTCTTTGAGCTGCTGCTGCTTTCTCTTCAGGCTCTGGGTTGTAGCAATAAGTTGTCGCTTGAGGCGTTCTTGGTTGAGGGGTTCCTCTGGGACAATGAAGTCCTCGTCACCGAGGCTGACCTCCTCTTCGGATTCTGGCATGTAGTTTCTATCCTCCGTATCTTCATTGTCAGCGTGTCCAGGACTGTATTCACCTTCTTCCCGTTCATCCTGTTCGGGTGTGGGCTCCATAAGGTGTTCATTATCTTCGGCGCCGTCCAGAGTCTCGTTGTCTTTGGTGCTGGTATTACTGTCCTTTTCTCGATGTGATTGAGAGCGACGCCGCTGACATCAGCGCTTTGGTGGTTTATCGACGGGTCCATCCTCATCTGGGCTTGGGTTCTCCTTGTCGTTCTTCGGAGTGTCCACCATGTATACATCATATGTTGAGGTGGCCATCCAACGCCCTGTAATGAGTGGAACTTGGCTTGGTTCTTCATCGGCATCGTCGTCCATGCCATCGATGTCTTTGGATGCATAATCTAGCATGTTGGTTAAGTCCTCGATGGTGGCTATGAAGTGGGTGGTGGGTGGGGCGTAAAATTCCCCTCTCTCGGCCCCAGTCCGAGCTGGGTGCAGTTCGGAGTTAAGGCCTCCATGATGGAGAGAGACTACATCAGACCCAAAGCCTCGTCTAAGAGCAGGAGCGGGAACCGCGGGTCTGTCGCGATGTATTCAGCTTGGAGCACCTGATCAGGTCTGCTAAGTGCAGACTTCGGTAGTTTGATGTGGTTGCCCAGAGCCAAGTTTAAGCCTGCGTCTGGATCTTCGGAAGGAAGTTCGATAAAGGGAGGAAGTCTGGCGGGTTTACGCTCCCGTCTTTGGACGATGAGACCTGCCCGAGATCTAAGGCCGAGGTGGGTGTTAACCCCTAGACGGGGTCTGACAGGGGATCTAAAAATTCTTCATGGATGGAACACAGAGTGGCGGTCGAGGCTGCAAATCCATCAAAGACAAGATCTCCTCGGATGTCAGCAACGTAATTCAGGTTTCCAAACCTGATCTGATGGCCGGGGCGTAACTATCGACCTGCTCGAGGCGGCCGATCGAGTTGGCTCAAAGCACAAAGCCATCGAACACAAAAACCTGCCCGGGAAGAAAAGTCTCCCTGGACGCAGTGTCATCATTGACGAAGACGTGAGCCATTGATCCTTCTGTCGATGATACAGCGGAGCTCTCAATGAAACAGCAATGTCGGTGTCAAAACCGACAGATCTCGGGTTGGGGGGCCCAAGCTGTGTGTCCGAGGATCAATAGTAACAATGGAGAAGGGGCACAATGTTTACCCAGGTTCGGGCCCTCTTAATGGAGGTAAAACCCTACTCCTGCTTGATTATATTCGAGAGTATAGAGGTTACAAGAGTTAACCTACCACGAGATCGATTTGGCTAACCCTAGATAGCTAGCCTAGCAATGTTATGATCCTGCCTCCGCTCTACCCTCCGGTTTATATAGACACTGGAGGGGCTTAGAGTTTGTACAAAGTTGGTTTTACAGAAAGGAATAATATATCTGGACACATATACTTGCCATCCATGCATGCGAGAGTTCCCACCGGATACGGGAGAGGATCTTCGGTCTTGTATCTTGATGGCCCATCAGTCCGGCCCACATCAGTAGACCGGACGCCCGAGGACCCCCTAATCCAGGACTCCTGCAGGCGCACTGGTGAGCTTTGATCGGTGGAACCCAGCATGGGGCTTAGTGCCCTCTGACCTTGAGTTTTTAACAAAGCTTACCTTCCACGACATGCCTCAACGTGCTTGGAACAGCGAGTCCATGAATGAGCTTATCAACGACCTTCGAGGTGAGCCCGTAAGTATGTTTGTTCCTCCAGACAGCTGGGCTCTGACAATTATGGCATGGATGAAGAAGTCGTCCACCATACCGAAGGTGATTGGTGTTGAGATACCGGTGTAGGAATCGAGGTTGTACTATTCGTCGCCACCAAGGCCGCTGTGGACCACGTTAGGCATGTACCTGTATCGAGTGTTCGTGCATGTCAAAGAAGTGGTCAATCCATCAATCAAAGTCCTGTCGCCGCCACTAGTGCTATGGTCCGTCGACGACGTCCATTATAGGAGTCAATGTAAGACTTTCCCCGTGTTGCCCAGAATGATGGATGGCACAGGGCCTAGTCCATCACGCAACGGAGGACACTGCTTCTTTGGGATAAGAGGCAGGGCTGGCTTCCTGGATGTGCTCTAATTTGAGGTAACAACTGAATCTTGTCAGATACCAGTTAAATCTGAGCTATCGATGTGAAGCACTGATGTGCCAGTACATTTGATTGTGACATGTTCTATTTTTCTACCTAAACTTTTTTTAGAAAGGGTTGTACCTCAACTTAATGTGCTAGCAGAACTTATTGTGTTGTCAGCATTCAAGATATTTCCCCGTCATTGATAAAGATGATGAACCATTATGTATGAGTTTGTTGGTTTCAACATAGCCCTACCCGTAGTGATCCACTACTTCCAGCCTGATTGTGCCACCTGCGTGAAATTTTTGTATGCAAGTTCAGTGTGCTATGATGTCCTATATGATTGTGTCAACTATATAAGTTTATACTGAGCATCAGGAATTAATGCATATGGCTGAAAAATGTATTTACGAGCATCGACCGATGGGTCTCTCTCTCTCCCTCTCTCTCTCTCTCTCTCTCTCTCACACACACACACACACACACACACACAAGTGGGACCCGTTGAATTATTTCTTCGCTCGTGACAACTTTTAATTAGGTTCCACTATACTCTAACTTTTTTCTCAAGTTGTTAATTGAGCTCAGTGACTTCAAAAAGTTGTACAGAAGCCTTATTTGGGCCTTTCCGGCGTCATTGAATGTGGGCTGAGTAGCCATGTAAAGTTTTATTGTACTACACGGGCCTTTTGTTTGAACATCAGCAATGCAACTAGGCCGACAGTTGTACACAATATCCTAAAATAAGCGCAGCCTAGCCTATCTTTCTTTTAATAAAATGCACAATCCAGATCATTTTTTATATAATAAGGTTACCTAGGCCAACTTAATTTTTTAATAATATTTGTATCTTAATATAAATTTTATACAAAATGCTTAGTCCAGACCATCATTGTTTTTCACCCATCCCAAAATATGGGTCCATTTCTACTAAAATAAAATGGCTTGTAAATTATCAGAAATTATAAATGCGCTGCATGCATGCAATATTATTTTTAACCCAGCTCAGTAAATAGGTTTATTCAAATAAATAATCAAATGCATTGTAAAATATCATAAATAGTATTTTTTGAGAAACAATTATCATAAATAGTAAATTGGCTATTATTATTACTTTTATCCAGCCCAGGAAATAGATTATTTTTTGAGTCATTGTCAGGACCCCGACTCAATGCCACATCGATCTAGCATGTAACACCTCATATCACTTTGCGGCCTCACGCACGGTATTCCCACGGGTGTCTCCTTACCTTTACCCGGGACCGTTTGCGCCTTTTGGCACACGTATATGACAGTGTCGCTAGCATCCATATGATAAGGAGCCCGGGCTGACATGGCTAGTCGTAAACCCAAAGTGGCACAAACTTACAGGGACAGGCATCCATGACCCAGCATCGAACGTGTTGGTCATTAGCGAGTGAATCCAGGCTGTAGCACTAGGCTAGCAGGACTCCGGTGAACCGGGCTGTAGCGGGCTAACAGGACTCCGGTATTCATCGCGTGACATTTCCCCGAAGGGACAGACACAGGAACGAAGAAGGACACATGCCGGCCAGCCTAAGTGTTCCGGAGCAGTAGCAAGCTACCATGGCTTAGTGGAAACACCAGGAGACATTTCCCGGTAAGAGAGGCTACTAAGGATAAACAACTAGATAGTCAGATCCCACACATACCAAGCATTTCAATAACATACACACAATATGCTCGATATGTGCAAATACAACATGGCATCACAACATGACTCTACAACTCAAGTATTTATTCAATAGGCTCCGAGGAGCGAGATATTACAAACATGGGTCTCATGACCCAACAATCAGAGCATACAAGTCAAAGCACAAACGGAAGCTTAACATGTCTGAGTACAGACAACTATAAATGAAAAAGGCTGAGAAGCTTGACTATCTACCAGATCCTGCCGAGGGCACAAGATCGTAGCTGAGGTAACAAGCTAAACGTCGAAGTCCACGTGGAACTACTAGTGAGACTGAAGTCTCTCTGCAAAAACATAAATTAAGCAAAGTGAGTACAAATGTACCCAGCAAGACTTACATCAGATCTATCTACATATGCATCATTATCAACAAAGGGGATAGTGGGGTTTAACTGCAGCAAGCCAGCTTTGACTCGGTGGCTATCCTGGACTACGACTGCAAGTAACTCTTTTGAGGTGGCGCACACGAGTCCACATATTCACCATATGAATACACCACTATGGATCCGCTCTCGTCTCCCTACGAGAACGCCATCCATAGCACTCACGCTTATCTTGCGTATTTTAGAGTATCCACTTTCACTTGTCTATGAACTATGCAAGGGGTCCAAGTTTCCATATCCGAGGAATCCGGCTATTCGAATAGATAATGATAACCCTGCAGGGGTGTACTTCTTCACACACGCTTTCGCCACTTATCGCCCTGTACACGTCATGTACCTCGGCAACCTTCAAGCGGAAGCCGGGCGAGGGAGTCGGCCACGACCTGACTAACCGAACAAGTCTCTAGTCCAGGTTTATCGCCTATTCGGGTTCCATCCGCAAGGAGATCCGGCCGGGGTGTCGCTTACGGCCCCAAACGATGTGTGCAAGGTTCCCAAGCCCACCTCAACGGGTGGATCTACGCTTGGTACACCGTGCCACTGTGCCTAGTCTGTCCCAAGCCCACCTGTACCGGGTGCCACTTGGTAGACTACTAACACTACCTACAAACACCAGAAACTAGTTGCAACTCCTGGACAGAGATCAAGTTGATTAATAAGTCGAGAGAGCTTGGAGCGCCCGGAGCTCAATGTGTGGTAGTAACTGATCATGGATCACCAACACAGAACTCAGTTCCTGAGGACGGCTGCAATGAGACAACCCACCATGTACTCCTACATGGCCTCTCACCGCTACCTTTACCAAATCGTGTTCACACACTTAGCTCACACACAGTAGGACATGTTCACACGCCTCTGATTCATCCCCGATGAATCAGACCTGACTCAACTCTAAGCAGTAGCAGGCATGACAAACAAGCATGAATGAGTAGGCACATCAGGGCTCAAACAACTTCTACTCATGCTAGTGGGTTTCATCTATTTACTGTGGCAATGACAGGTCATGCAAAGGATAAAGGGGTTCAGCTACCGCAGCAAGTAGCAAATATGTCGTTGTTGTCCTAATGCAGTAAAAGAGAGCAGGAGCGGGAGAGTGGGATTTTATCGGAATGAACAAGGGGGTTTTGCTTGCCTGGCACTTCTGAAGATAACATTGAGTCTTCATCAGTGTCAACGATCACAACGTCGGAACATCGTCTACCGGGAGGGAACAGATGCCGGCAACAAAGAAGAGATACAATCAATGCAATGCACAATATGATGCATGCTCATGACATGGCAATATGAATGTGTTTGAGCTAATGCAACTAGCAACAGATTAAATGAAGTTGGTTTGAATACAAGATTCAAATTCAAACTCCATATGTGATTATTCAAATGCCATTTAATTGATTTGTGCTAAACAGTAGCTATAAATTATTATAACATGCATGAAAATAGTACAGATGGAATCCTTGAATTTTTCTGATAATTTTTCATATATAATTTATTTAATTTGGAGTTACGGTTGAATTTCTATGAATTTTAGAAGTTTATACAATTTTTTGGAATTTATAAATCATTTCCTAATTTATTTTAATTCCAGAAAGGAATTATTGCATCAGCATGACCTCATGCTGACCTCAGCAGGTCAACGGGCGCCGTCCAGGTCAAACTGACCTGTAGACCCTGCGTGTCAGTGTCTGGACTAACTAACCTGATTAAGATTAACCCTAACTAACTTGGTTAGCCGGGCGGGGCCCGCATGTCAGTGAGTCAGTGTCTTAACTAAAACTAGTTATTAATTTAACCAAAAGTTAGCAGGGGCCGGGCCCACACGTCAGTGACCTAGGGGGGTCAAATCCCTGGTCAACCGGGGCTAATCCACCGGCGTCTAGCCGCCGGCAACGACCAGACGCGGCGGAGGCTCGGGAATCGCCCACAGGGCACGGTTTAAGGCGCGGTTGGGTTCTACGGCGAGCTGGGACTCGTGCGCATCCAGCGGTTGTGGTGGCAGCAGCTGCGGTGGTCGGAATCGACGGCGGCGACCAAATCGGCGGCGGCCGGAGTTCGGGTGCAGGCGGTGGCGATGCTACGGAGCACTAGAGGGGAAACCGGAGGGTGCTACGTGCTCCTGGGGGTTCGCTGAGCACGCTGACGAGCTACGTTGCGAGCTTGCGCGGCTGTGGCCACGGCTATGCCATAGCCGGCGGCGAGATGCTGCGGTCATGGTTGGGGATCGGGGCTAGATCACGCGAGGGACGACGGGGAAAGGGGGAATCGGGTTAAAGGCTCACCGCGGAGCTGCAGGGATGGTTAGTGGGCTCGGGGGCGCGCCGGGGTGGCCGAATCGACGGAGGCGTTCGGCGGCCGTGGTCGGAGAAGAAGGCCGCAAGCGTCGTATTGGGGCCGTCCTGGCTCGTGTAGCTCGGAGAGGAGGGAGAGTAGGTGGCGGCGGCGCCTCTGAGGGCATCGGCGGGGCGACGCAGTGGCTGTGGCCACGGCGGCAACGAACGGCGGCGGCGGGTGTGTTCGGTCGCAGGAGGGAGAGAGAGCAGAGGGGGATAGGGACGGAGGGAGAAGTGGACGTGGCGCCAGGGAGGTGGGTGGCATCTCCAGGGGGTCGGGGAAGCGAGCAGAGAAGCAGGAGGAGGTGGAAGAAGGAGGTGGAGTTCGGGTGCGCGCGCGTCGACACGCCTCTGCCTACTGGCAGAGGTGGAAGAAGACCAAGGCGCCCCTGGTGGGCTGGGCTGAGTCTGCTGGGCCACCAGGTGAGTGGGCCTCAGGTAAGCGTTAGGTAAGTTCTGCTCTGTTTTATATTTCTGTTCTGTTTTATTTTATTTAATCTTTTGTCACTGTTTTGAATTTAAAATAATTCAAACAATGCCAAAAGCTCCTCTGAATATTTTTATTTGCTAGATGGACTTTTCCAAAAGCTCATAAAATATTTCAGGGGTATTTGAAATTATATTCTAATTATATGAATATAATTCAAATTCAAATAGCTAATGATTTAAATTCAAAGTCCCAAAAATAAATCCTTTTAAAATGTTCATTATTTTTGGTTTGGATCAAAACCCTTGCCAAAAATATTAAACATTTAAGAAGAGCATTTTGGAACAATGAATGAGATTTTAGGGTTTTTGCCCTTCTTTTATTTAAGTTTTTGAGGCTTCCAAATTTCCTCAATTCAAGTTTCAAAAATTTAAACATGATGCAAACACTAGGCAGCACCAGAAGCTAGGGATGTGACAACTCACCCCCACTAAACAAGAATCTCCACCCGAGATTCAAGTGTAGGGTAAGACGATGGGGAACGCAACCTAACACAATCTTCATGATCCAGGTTGCCCTTCATAAGAACATTGATTCGATCACCATCATTGTCTTGATGTCTTGCTCTGAGAACTCTAGCTAATCATGACAAGAAGAGGAAAGGAAAACTCTAGAAGGATCGATCTTCTCGAAGGTCGAACAACTCACGGAATGAGACATAGAACCATCTCTCGGGTTGAGACACGAGATACACATCAAGAGGGGTGGAAAGAAACGGATGACGAAGGTTCACTAGGTGGACAACAATTTCACGCTTGAGAAGGTGGTGAGCGGTTGTCAACGTAGCGAGGAGTTGAATTGCCATGATACCATAACGAGACATCTTGGAGGAGGGTGATTCGGTGATTATTACCTTAAGTGGCAAAAGAATTACCTTTGATTCAGAGATCATTGAAAACCTTTATACCAGCCTAAGGCAATTCTCAAGCGATCGTTTGGAGGGGTTCGGTAGAATGGCATACTTGGACTATGGATGATGTGGATTACCTTGTTGAAGACAACGTAATGGATGAATTTGCTTATCACCGGAAATGGAAGAGACCCATGGTAGAATGGCACATTGGCGGTGCAAGCTGGGAACAAAATGCAAATGCTGGGAATGATTCTGGTAACTGGGGAAGAACCCAACAATAGAGAGTGAATCCACTATTTGAGAAGTTATAGCATAACCGAGGAAGTTGAGAGAAAACCTAGTTAGTGCCGATGGTAACACGTAGCGCTTGTGCGTGCTCTCAAGAACTTGAGCATTTCCACAATCATCAGGGTTTTGTCAACATCCGTGTCAAGGGTGCTGACAACACAACATACTACCATGATGAATAGCGATGGACGATGCAGATGCAAAGGAGGATAACACTTTCTCAGATTTCACCTTAGCGAGGCCAAGGAACCAAAATCTGCATGATCGACCGAGAGACATTTAGCACTCGGCTTCTAATGTTCTCCTTGACGTGCTAGTGTATCCCATTCATAGATATGGTTTGATAACTAGAACATCAAGTAAAGGTCGGACTTCGGGAGCTCAAGAATCCATAAGGAGTAACTTATTGGAGTAAAACCCTACGAAATCCTTATGGGGAGGTGGCCAACTTCTTCAATCAAGATACTACAATAATAGGTCTTCCGGCTGGGTGTGTTGGCCATGACAACCACTTAACCGGTTTCAGAGAGACCATTATTATAGTTCTTGGGAAATGTTCCAACAATCATATCTGCCTGAGATTCAGATCTAGTTGGTGTTAGGATATTCCAGACTCATCGAGTCTAGGAAGAAAAAGAAAGTTTGCAACACAAATCGACGAAATGACGTTGCGAGATTCTCGGGAAATGAACTACGATAGCAAGCTCCAAAACATGAGCTGGTTCTGCTACAAACATGTGAACATGTTGTCCCAGACAAGCATGACCACATGGTAGTCTTATAATAAAACACTACCGAGTTTTGGTTGGGAACCATCATCGAGGATATCAAAGTTCTTGATTAAGCCCGGGTTAGCTCTTAAAAAGAACTCCTTCTCCTAGAACAAATCAGTCAGTGGCTTGGTGTGCTACAGAATTCATATGGAACGAAGATGATCAGTCTAACAGACCACAGAATACTTTGCACGTGCATGGCTGACTTGGGATGATTCTAGAGGAAACAAAAATAGACTTTCTCGAATTCACGGCGGCAACTTACATCAAATGCACGTGAAGCAAAGGAAGTCACTTCTTTCATCCAAACATATACTTCATGAACGGGGCATGAAGAAAATGCTTACACAAGTTTCCAACACTAGCTTAATGTTCAACAAAATCATGGAGGAGATAAGGATGTTGTCAATGGCTCAACAACAATTCATCCGGGTTTCCTTTTAAAAGGAATTCCATAGTTAAGTGAACACGGTGATAGCATTGGTCAGACCCAAGAATATAACGGTGTATGCTTGAGGAAAAACCACGAGTAAGACAACATTACGAACATCGTTCGTTCCGACTTGATTTGAGGATAGCCCACACCCAAATCAAACGTTGGACAAGATGATAGGTCCATTAACTGATCACGAGGGTCAGTCGATGAAAATATCATCCTTCTTCAACACACACACACACACACACACACACACACACACACACACACACACACACACACACACACACAAGAAGATATCCCTTAACATGAACTGAGTCAGACAAGCTTTTATCTTCCAACTCTCCAAGTTGCTGTTCAGCTTAACCAACTAGCTCAGGGTATCCAACACAGATTCTTGGAGAAGGGGTGGTTTATAAGAAAAACCCAACTTGATCACAAGCCCGACATAACGGTCAGGGGACAACCTGGTGATACTTCCGGGAAGATATTCGGAAAATCACGAACCACCGATATGTTACCAAGCTCAAGAACAATCTTGCTTTTCAGGGCAAGACGATATGACCAAATAAGCAAGGATTGGCATTATCCTAACTCATTGATCGGAGAGTGCACCAGAAATAGGGACTAGGTAGCACAGTCTATCTTAGAATGATGATTCAAGAACCAACACGTTAAGAATGAGGTTATTGTCCATTTAACTACCAAGCAACAAGGTTGCTAGGAGTATTGATTTCACACATCACGATTCACTTGTCAACATTCCGGTTATAACAACACGGGAACCGAGAAATTATCAATGATGATAAGAAGTATTACTGCGTCAAGAATTCATAAGATGGTGTGCAATTCCCATGATATTCCTGATATAAAGATGGTAATACTTCAAGGTAGAACAGACCAGAAGCTGGATTGGCATTTTGATCTGCGGAGTACAATTGTTTTGACCCAATCCTAGATATGGATGAGGTACTGGAGTTTGTTTCTCCTAGTCATTCCGGAATGGAATGGCTTAACAGACCACAGAGATAATAGGGCATCGATGAACACAAATGCACATATACTCTTGGTTATCAATTGATAGACGAAGGTCAGTAGACAACTAAAGAGGGACAACTCAAAGGAACATATAACTTTCTGAGTTGTGGATGCATAGATTAGTAGGTCGATCCAAGTTCAACATAATTCTTCCGGATAACCCATGCAGAAAGGTTGAGCTGGCAGAGTCACAATATAGCATGGAGAACTCATCGAGAGCACTCTTGTTGTCATCTTTTGGTTCAGAAGAACTCCTGCCAAGAATGGTTCATGGTAATTGGAAGAAGGATGTACCACGAACCTCGAGGATTATCGCAAAGTTACTAATATCCTAAAGGAACTAGCAAACACTATCAACATGAAGTAAGTAGAGTGAATCTCGGGTTCAAAACCCATGAATAGAATACCTACTACTAAGTAGCATCACGGGATGCTTCCGAGAATAAAGGCCAGAATCATCACGCTGGGAACACAAAACATGGCTAGACTACTAGATGATCCCCTGAGACACCTAGGGTCATAATAATAACTCCAACATAAAGGTCGAGGCAGTAGAGTACCTCAACTCAACAATTTGTGTGATTAACCTGGCCTAAAAAGACATTGAAACCAGAGGAAAAGGATTTTGCAAATGCATCAGACTGTTTAGAAACCTGGGATGACTCGGACAGCATAACGACTGTAAATGCTCAGAAAAGATTTGAGACATTCACAAAAATGGTGGCATAACCACGCAGAAGCACAATATCAAGGTTTAGAGATCAACAATTAACATACGGAAGTAATAGGAACTGAGACGAGGCTTAAGTCCAACAATCTTATAAGTCTACTAATTAGTAACTCGTCATCCTAGTAGATAGATGAGAAGCCTAGTTCTTAATCCCCGTAGAAGAGAAGAGGTTGACTCAGATCAGAAGGCCACGAGGTATAAGGAGTAAAAAGAGCCTTACGTTCCATCCCACAATCAATTCCCTTATATAACTAAAGAATTTCTAGACTCAACTTCGACCAGTTTGGCTTGGTAATCCTACAGGCAGTCAAGCTCTGATACCAACGCTGTCAGGACCCCGACTCAATGCCACATCGATCTAGCATGTAACACCTCATATCACTTTGCGGCCTCACGCACGGTATTCCCACGGGTGTCGCCTTACCTTTACCCGGGACCGTTTGCGCCTTTTGGCACACGTATATGACAGTGTCACTAGCATCCATATGATAAGGAGCCCGGGCTGACATGGCTAGTCGTAAACCCAAAGTGGCACAAACTTACAGGGACAGGCATCCATGACCCAGCATCGAACGTGTCGGTCATCAGCGAGTGAATCCAGGCTGTAGCACTAGGCTAGCAGGACTCCGGTGAACCGGGCTGTAGCGGGCTAACAGGACTCCGGTATTCATCGCGTGACATTTCCCCGAAGGGACAGACACAGGAACGAAGAAGGACACATGCCGGCCAGCCTAAGTGTTCCGGAGCAGTAGCAAGCTACCATGGCTTAGTGGAAACACCAGGAGACATTTCCCGGTAAGAGAGGCTACTAAGGATAAACAACTAGATAGTCAGATCCCACACATACCAAGCATTTCAATAACATACACACAATATGCTCGATATGTGCAAATACAACATGGCATCACAACATGACTCTACAACTCAAGTATTTATTCAATAGGCTCCGAGGAGCGAGATATTACAAACATGGGTCTCATGACCCAACAATCAGAGCATACAAGTCAAAGCACAAACGGAAGCTTAACATGTCTGAGTACAGACAACTATAAATGAAAAAGGCTGAGAAGCCTGACTATCTACCAGATCCTGCCGAGGGCACAAGATCGTAGCTGAGGTAACAAGCTAAACGTCGAAGTCCACGTGGAACTACTAGTGAGACTGAAGTCTCTCTGCAAAAACATAAATTAAGCAACGTGAGTACAAATGTACCCAGCAAGACTTACATCAGATCTATCTACATATGCATCATTATCAACAAAGGGGATGGTGGGGTTTAACTGCAGCAAGCCAGCTTTGACTCAGTGGCTATCCTGGACTACGACTGCAAGTAACTCTTTTGAGGTGGCGCACACGAGTCCACATATTCACCATATCAATACACCACTATGGATCCGCTCCCGTCTCCCTACGATAACGCCATCCATAGCACTCACGCTTATCTTGCGTATTTTAGAGTATCCACTTTCACTTGTCTATGAACTATGCAAGGGGTCCGAGTTTCCATATCCGAGGAATCCGGCTATTCGAATAGATAATGATAACCCTGCAGGGGTGTACTTCTTCACACACGCTTTCGCCACTTATCGCCCTGTACATGTCATGTACCTCGGCAACCTTCAAGCGGAAGCCGGGCGAGGGAGTCGGCCACGACCTGACTAACCGAACAAGTCTCTAGTCCAGGTTTATCGCCTATTCGGGTTCCATCCGCAAGGAGATCCGGCCGGGGTGTCGCTTACGGCCCCAGACGATGTGTGCAGGGTTCCCAAGCCCACCTCAACGGGTGGATCTACGCTTGGTACACCGTGACACTGTGCCTAGTCTGTCCCAAGCCCACCTATACCGGGTGCCACTTGGTAGACTACTAACACTACCTACAAACACCAGAAACTAGTTGCAACTCCTGGAGAGAGATCAAGTTGATTAATAAGTCGAGAGAGCTTGGAGCGCCCGGAGCTCAATGTGTGGTATTAACTGATCATGGATCACCAACACAGAACTCAGTTCCTGAGGACGGCTGCAATGAGACAACCCACCATGTACTCCTACATGGCCTCTCACCGCTACCTTTACCAAATCGTGTTCACACACTTAGCTCACACACAGTAGGACATGTTCACACGCCTCTGATTCATCCCCGATGAATCAGACCTGACTCAACTCTAAGCAGTAGCAGGCATGACAAACAAGCATGAATGAGTAGGCACATCAGGGCTCAAACAACTCCTACTCATGCTAGTGGGTTTCATCTATTTACTGTGGCAATGACAGGTCATGCAAAGGATAAAGGGGTTCAGCTACCGCAGCAAGTAGCAAATATGTCGTTGTTGTCCTAATGCAGTAAAAGAGAGCAGGAGCGGGAGAGTGGGATTTTATCAGAATGAACAAGGGGGTTTTGCTTGCCTGGCACTTCTGAAGATAACATTGAGTCTTCATCAGTGTCAACGATCACAACGTCGGAACATCGTCTACCGGGAGGGAACAGATACCGGCAACAAAGAAGAGATACAATCAATGCAATGCACAATATGATGCATGCTCATGACATGGCAATATGAATGTGTTTGAGCTAATGCAACTAGCAACAGATTAAATGAAGTTGGTTTGAATACAAGATTCAAATTCAAACTCCATATGTGATTATTCAAATGCCATTTAATTGATTTGTGCTAAACAGTAGCTATAAATTGTTCTAACATGCATGAAAATAGTACAGATGGAATCCTTGAATTTTTCTGATAATTTTTCATATATAATTTATTTAATTTGGAGTTACGGTTGAATTTCTATGAATTTTCGAAGTTTATACAACTTTCTGGAATTTATAAATCATTTCCTCATTTATTTTAATTCCAGAAAGGAATTATTGCGTCAGCATGACCTCATGCTGACCTCAGCAGGTCAACGGGCGTCGTCCAGGTCAAACTGACCTGTGGACCCTGCGTGTCAGTGTCTGGACTAACCAACCTGATTAAGATTAACCCTAACTAACTTGGTTAGCCGGGCAGGGCCCGCATGTCAGTGAGTCAGTGGCTTAACTAAAACTAGTTATTAATTTAACCAAAAGTTAGCAGGGGCCGGGCCCACACGTCAGTGACCCAGGGGGGTCAAATTCCTGGTCAACCGGGGCTAATCCACCAGCGTCTAGCCGCCGGCAACGAACAGACGTGGCGGAGGCTCGGGAATCGCCCACAGGGCACGGTTTAAGGCGCGGTTGGGTTCTATGGCGAGCTGGGACTCGTGCGCATCCAGCGGTTGTGGTGGCAGCAGCTGCGGTGGTCGGAATCGACGGCGGCGACCAAATCAGCGGCGGCCGGAGTTCGGGTGCAGGCGGTGGCGATGCTACGGAGCACTAGAGGGGAAACCGGAGGGTGCTACGTGCTCCTGGGGGTTCGCTGAGCACGCTGATGAGCTCCGTTGCGAGCTTGCGCGGCTGTGGCCACGGCTATGCCATGGCCGGCGGCGAGATGCTGCGGTCATGGTTGGGGATCGGGGCTAGATCACGCGAGGGATGACGGGGAAAGGGGGAATCGGGTTAAAGGCTCACCGCGGAGCTGCAGGGATGGTTAGTGGGCTCGGGGGCGCGCCGGGGTGGCCGAATCGACGGAGGCGTTCGGCAGCCGTGGTCGGAGAAGAAGGCCGCAAGCATCGTATTGGGGCCGTCCTGGCTCATGTAGCTCGGAGAGGAGGGAGAGTAGGTGGCGGCGGCGCCTCTGAGGGCATCGGCGGGGCGACGCAGTGGCTGTGGCCACGGCGGCAACGAACGGCGGCGGCGGGTGTGTTCGGTCGCGGGAGGGAGAGAGAGCAGAGGGTGATAGGGACGGAGGGAGAAGTGGACGTGGCGCCAGGGAGGTGGGTGGCATCTCCAGGGGGTCGGGGAAGCGAGCAGAGAGGCAGGAGGAGGTGGAAGCAGGAGGTGGAGTTCGGGCGCGCGCGCGTCGACACGCCTCTGCCTACTGGCAGAGGTGGAAGAAGACCAAGGCGCCCCTGGTGGGCTGGGCTGAGTCTGCTGGGCCACCAGGTGAGTGGGCCTGAGGTAAGCGTCAGGTAAGTTCTGCTCTATTTTATATTTCTGTTCTGTTTTATTTTATTTAATCTTTTGTCACTGTTTTGAATTTAAAATAATTCAAACAATGCCAAAAGCTCCTCTGAATATTTTTATTTGCTAGATGGACTTTTCCAAAAGCTCATAAAATATTTCAGGGGTATTTGAAATTATATTCTAATTATATGAATATAATTCAAATTCAAATAGCTAATGATTTAAATTCAAAGTCCCAAAAATAAATCCTTTTAAAATGTTCATTATTTTTGGTTTGGATCAAAACCCTTGCCAAAAATATTAAACATTTAAGAAGAGCATTTTGGAACAATGAATGAGATTTTAGGGTTTTTGCCCTTCTTTTATTTAAGTTTTTGAGGCTTCCAAATTTCCTCAATTCAAGTTTCAAAAATTTAAACATGATGCAAACACTAGGCAGCACCAGAAGCTAGGGATGTGACAGTCATAGCCAAGAAAATAGATGTATTGGCAAACAAAATGAAATGGGATGTAAAACCTAAATAAATGGGCTGCATTCTGGCACAGCTTTCGAATCTGACTTTGTTGGCCCACTAGACGAAGCCTACGCAAGGTGTTGTCCATTTACTGAAGAAAACAATTTAATGGTCTAAAAAAAGAGCCAACAAATTATTCTGACATCTGTGGTCATTGGATTGACATCCAACGGCGATCCTGCATCTTCAATCTCTGATCTAGTTGCTCTTGCTCCAGCTGCCAAAATCATCGCCGGCTGGAGCGCCTGCATTTGCCTCTCGTGGCCGACTGTGCTGCCGTGTAGGCCTCGCCACCCCACTCTACTCCCAACGGTGGCCAGGTCATACATGTAATCACTCACACCTTTTGTTATTCTCTGTCAAAGGCAGCCTCACCCGGCAGCCGAAATAGCCCCTCGTACTCCCCTCCGCCAGGGACTCCAGTGCCCCTTGTTCCATGACTCTAGATCGTTCCCATCTTAGGCCTCGCCGTCATCCACCGCCTTGGTTCTCTTGGCGCGGCATCGTCAACCTGGTCAAGGAACGCCTTCCATCGGAAGAGGACTGTACATGGAGAGGCTAATAGTTGGGTCCATGGCCGCAGCAAGGAAGTGCGTACGCGCAAAATAATGATTCCTCCACCAGACATCGGGACCTACCGGAAGGGCCTCAAAAAAAACGTTTCCTGCCTGACAGCTGGGACCCACCAGCTACATCTTCGTATGCAAGGAAGTGTGTCCGTATTATGGGCAAAAAATGATTCTTCCCCTAAAGTTGGGACCAACCAGCTATATCTTCGCAAGGAAGGAAATGCCTCCTTATCCTTCCTGATAGATGGGACCCACCAGCTATATCTTTGCACAGAAGGAAATGTCTCCTTATCCTCCCTGACAGCTGGGACCCACCAGGTCGAACCATACGTCGTGTTCTGTCTGGTTACGATCGTGTATGTACATATGGGTCAATAGATCTCTCTGCAACGATGAACCGTGTTCGAGTAAGGAGATGCACGTGTCATAGTAGAGGCGCGGACATGGCATGTCACGCAGTCCTGTCTATATATACCGTGTACATGTACGTACAGCCATGCTACAAGAAATTAAATACGGCTACATACGTACATACGGGCGGGGTCTCGAACACATACGTACGGCCAGGGCTCGTGTACATGGAGAGGTAACAGACGGCAGCAACGTCGTCCTGTTCATCTGCAGCTAACCGGCTAGGTCGGAACAGAGGAAACAACATCGTCTTCACCGAGAGCCAAGTGACTGGGTCGGAATGCGTCCTGTTCATCAGGAGCGAAGCCGCTGGGTCGGAAGGCCTCGTGTTCATCGGGAGCCAACCGGCTTGGGCGGAACAGCCAGAACGAGGCCTGGCGTACCATAGAATGGAGGAAACGGGACTTCTGTTGGACCGCGTACGGTCGAAACAGGGTCCTGTTCATCGGGAAGGGTCTGGTGTACCGCAAAACAGTGGAAACGGACTTCTGTTCAAGCTCCTACGGTTGAAACGGGGTCCTGTTGATCGGGAGGGGTGTGGCGTACCGCAAAACGGAGGAAACGGACTTCTCTTCGACCTCCTACAGTCAAAATGGGGTCCTGTTCATCGGGAGGGGTGTGGCGTACCGCAAAACGGGACTCCACGGGCTACTGTTCATCCATCGTCAACTTCCTCCAGCCTCCACCTGCTACTATTCATCCACCGTTGGCTTCCTCCAGCCTCCATCGGCAACTGTTCATCCAGCCCTCGACGGATTCCTGTTCATCCAGCCTCCACCAGCTACTGTTCAACCAGCCCTCCACGGGGTCCTGTTGAACCAGCCCCTCCACGGGGTCATGTTCAACCAGCCCTCCATGGGCTCCCTCCACCGGCTACTGTTCATCCACCCCCACCTCCTCGATCAGGGTCCTGTTCATCCAGCGGCAACAACCTCTACCACCACAGGATCCTATTCATCCAACCCCCACCGGGAACTGTTCATCCAACCCCAACCACGTATGTCTCGACTCGTTCAACTAACCCCATGTTCACTATTCATCAAGAGGCAGCAGGTTTGATCGGCTTCAGTTAGCAGCAGTAGCAAAGGAATAACTCGGATTCAGTTAACCACAAGGGGTCGATCGGGGTTCAGTAATGTAGCTAGTGCAATCGCTCGGGTTTAGTTAGAGCCCAACGCCTCGCTCGGGTTCAGTTAGAGTGCAATGCCTCGCACACACGCGCATACTTGTACAAGAGAAACGTGCAAACCTCCGTGCATCGCTCGGCAACAACCACCCATCGTAACCACGAACTCCCCGAAATTTTCCTCGCCCTCGCTTGTAGCATGATTTTTTTCGTCAAGGACGGCTCAAAGAATGTCATGCAGGTGCGTCTCAGGCCCGCCCAGGACAAAAAGCCCATTTTTTGTCATGATTTTTTGTCGTAAAAGTAGGAGCCCACCACATCTATGATGATGTCGGGTTTTGTCATCGTTATTCTCATAGAAGTGTCATGAGTATGACAGAAAAAATTTCATTCGGCCCAAAATGTCATGGATGTGTCTTTTTTTGTAGTGGTAGCTTCACACTTGTCTCAATGTACTCTGGCGGGGTGCCTTGTTGTACTCCAAATTGCTTTGGAACACAATGTGGAAGATGCCACTCGACCACAAAAAAGCATATCAAGGGGCACTGCACATGCCAAAGATGTTGGTCACGAAGGCACATATTGCTCAAAGGGAACTGCCCAAGTACCATGTATGGCCTCCAATTGACCTATCACAACATGTCAACCACTCACGCACCAGAAAATCAGGAATGATGGCTAAGCATTTGGATCATTACCTGATTATAACTCAGCATGTCAAGCTCGCTTATGTATGCCTTGTACCGCCCCCATGGCGGCGATACTCGACACTTGGACATTGGCACATGTGTGTGCGACAGTGGGTCCTCATCCCCGTCAAAAGACCACTCCCAAGGTTCTTTTGGAGCAAATGTGACGTTACAGCCTACAGGGATATGCCCCTACATCCAAATCAGTAGGGCCCAAACGAAACCACCAAGACAAGATTTCGGCTTACTCCTCATACATGCTCCATCCAACTGCACATTTTTACACACGTTAAAGAATGACACACAAACATCTATTTCATATAATGAGAATGTATCATAGTAAGCATTACCTGATGGTACAAGAAGGCTAGTGCCGCAGACACCCAACTCCACTTAACATCCCAGTTACGAAGATGGTCCAAGAACATCCATGAGGTTGTTTCCCCCGTGCGATCCAGAAACACCACTTGGGTCAAAAGATGCCATAATTAAGCCCTGTCATACCTCTCCACAACAGCCGAATAGGCATCCTCTAGGCACTCATAAAAATGTTCTCGTAGCCACGAGAACAACACACCAGATGTCCTAGGATCCCTATTTGTTTCATGAATCCACGGGAGAGGTTGAATACCAACTAATCCTGCAACCCATTGTTGCCACCCCTGAGACTGCACCTTCCCAGTAAGAGCCCTGCCCTCGATCGGAAGCCCAGATATCATCTCAATATCCTCCAAAGTTACGGTCATATCACCAAGAGAAAGGTGGAAAGAGTGCGTCTCCGACCTCCAACAGTCTGTATGGGCGGTAATGGCCATCGAGTTCATCCATTGTGGTGTGCTTGTAAAGTTGAGCACAAACTGAAGAAGATCCATTCTTCTAAAATAAGGCTCGTAGTGAAGGTCATATTTGAGAGATTCATGCGGGTTGTGGCTCCTCAACCAAAGTATTGGAGGAATCTAGAAAAACAAATGCACAATTTGTATACTTCTCTCAACTTTTCATAATATGAAAATGAAATAATGTAGGTACATAATTACCTCCCCTCTTTCCACTAGCACGACATGATGCTTCTTCTCGTAATAATCATCAAGGTCGGGATATTTATCCGGATCAAACATCCTACATAATAAGTTAAGGACTTGTTAATACAAATGCTTCAATGACCACATTACATACACTATCGTAAATACATACACATTTCCCTCTCTAAGGAAAATACTACAAATCCCCAACCACATTACCAACACCAATTCTTTTCAACCAAAATTATACCAAACAATCTATTCAAACTACTTAGCAACAAATAATCTTAGGATTCAACATAATACATTTTTCCTATCTCTATATCCAATACTACATTACTATCCTGGCAAATACTTCAACACAAGTGTTATATCTTCTTTCTAAACGTAATCTCACAGAAATATTCTTCAAACAATTCACAAACAACTAATTTTAGGGCTCCACCATGTTTCAAAAAAAGTTGTTGGGAAATGTAGCATGCAATTTCAAAAAAAATTATGCTCACGCAAGATCTATCTAGGAGATGCATAGCAACAAGAGGGGGAGAGTGTGTCCACATACCCTCGTAGACTGAAAGCGGAAGCGTTAGCTTAACGCAGTTGATGTAGTCAAACATCTTCTTGATTCAACCGATCAAGCACCGAACGTACAACACCTCTGAGTTATGTAGACATTCAGCTCAATGACGTCCCTCGAACTCTTGATCCAGTAAAGGTACAAAGGAGTAGATGAGTTCCGTTAGCACAACGGTGTGGTGACGGTGATGGCGATGTGATCCGCGCAGGGCTTCGCCTAAGCACTTCGACAATATGACCGTAGGAGTAAACGGTGGAGGGGGCACCACACACGGCTAAGACAATTGATGTACCTTGAGGTCCCCCCCCCCCCGCCCCCATACATAAAGGAGGAGATGGGAGGAGGGTCGGCCTAGGGCGTGCGCCATGGGGGAGTCATACTAGGACTCCAAGTCCTAGTCGCCCCCCCCCTTCCTTCCAACGAGAGGAAAAGGGAAAGAGAGGGACGGGAAGAGGGAAAGGGGGGCCACGCCCCCTCCCCTAGTCCAATTCGGACTCCCCATGGGGGGCGTGCGCCACCTCCTCGTGGCCTACCTCTCCTTTCCTCTATGGCCCATAAGGCCCATTACTTCCCCCAGGGGGTTCCGGTAACCCCTCGGTACTCCGGAAAATACCCAAAACACTCTACAACCATTCCAGTGTCCAAATATAACCTTCCAATATATAAATCTTTACCTCTTAACCATTTAGAGACTCCTCATCATGTTCACGATCTCATCCGGGACTCCTAACAACCTTCGGTCACCAAAACACATAACTCATATAGTACATATCATCATTGAACGTTAAGCGTGCTGACCCTACGGGTTCGAGAACTATGTAGACATGACTGAGACACCTCTCCGGTCAATAACCAATAGTGGAACCTGGATGCTCATATTGGTTCCCACATATTCTACACAGATCTTTATTGGTCGAACTGCAATGTCTACATACATTATTCGCTTTGTCATCGGTGTGTTACTTGCCTGAGATTCGATTGTCGGTATCTTCATACCTAGTTCAATCTTGTTACCGGCAAGTCTCTTTGCTCATTTCGTAGTGCATCATCCTGCAACTAACTCATTAGTCACATGCTTGCAAGGCTTCAAATGATGTGCATTACCAAGAGGGCCAAAGATACCTCTCCAATACTCGGAGTGACAAATCGTAATCTCGATCTATGCCAACCCAACAAACACCTTCGGAGATACCTGTAGAGCATCTTTATAATCACCCAGTTATGTTGTGTTGTTTGATAGCACACAAGTTATTCCTCTGGTGTTCGGGAGTCACATAATATCATAGTCAGAGGAATATATATTTGACATGAAGAAAGCAGTAGCAATAAAACTGAGCGATCATTACGCTAAGCTAACGGATGGGTCTTGTCCATCACATCATTCCACTAATGATGTGATCCCGTTCATCAAATGACAACTCATGTCCATGGCTAGGAAGCTTAACCATTTTTGATCAACAAGCTAGTCTAGTAGAGGCATACTTGGGACACGGTGATTTGTTTATGTATTCACACATGTATCAAGTTTTCGGTTAATACAATTCTAGCATGAATAATAAAAATTTATCATGATATAAGGAAATATAAAATAACAAATTTATTATTGCCTCTAGGGCATATTTCCTTCAGTTTCCCACTTGCACTAGAGTTAATAATCTAGTTCACATCACCATGTGATTTAACACCAATAGTTCACATATGTATGTGATTAACACCCATAGTTCACATCGCCATGTGACCAACAACCAAAGGGTTTACTAGAGTCAATAATCTAGTTCACATTGCTATGTGATTAACACCCAAAGAGTACTAAGGTGTGATCATGTTTTTCTTGTGAGAGAAGTTTAGTCAATGGGTCTGTCATATTCAGAGACATATGTATTTTGCAAATTTTCTATGTCTACAATGCTCTACATGGAGCTACTCTAGCTAATTTCTCCCACTTTCAATATGTATCCAGATTGAGACTCAGAGTCATCTGGATCGGTGTAAAAGCTTGCATCGATGTAACTCTTTACAACGAACTCTTTATCACCTCCATAACCAAGAAATATTTCCTTAGTCCTCTTAAGTAACTAAGGATAACTTTGACCATTGTCCAGTGATCTACTCCTGGAGCACTATCGTACCCCTTTTCCAAACTCATGATAAGGTACACAATAGGTCTGGTACACAGCATAGCATACTTTATAGAACCTATGGCTGAGGCATAGGGAATGACTTTCATTCTCTTTCAATTTTTTGATGTGGTCGGGTTTTGAGTCTTACTCAACTTTACACCTTGCAACACAAGCAAGAACTCCTTCTTTGACTATTCCATTTTGAACTACTTCAAAATCTTGTCAAGGTATCAAGCTTCTTGATCTATCTCTATAGATCTTGATGCCCAATATGTAAGCAGCTTCACCGAGGTCTTTCTTTGAAAAACTCCTTTCAAACTCTCTTTTATGCTTTCCAGAAAATTCTACATCATTTTTGATCAACAATATGTCATTCACATATACTTATCAGAAAGGTTGTAGTGCTCCCACTCACTTTCTTGTAAATACATGCTTCACCGCAAGTCTGTATAAAACTATGTGCTTTGATTGAAGCGTATATTCCAACTCTGAGATGCTTGCACCAGTCCATAAATGGATTGTTGGAGCTTGCACACTTTGGTAGCACCTTTAGGATCGACAAAACCTTCTGGTTTCATCATATACAACTCGTTTTTAATAAATCCATTAAGGAATGCAATTTTGATATCCATTTGCTAGATTTCATAAAATGCGGCAATTGCAACATGATTCGGACAGACTTAAGCATTTCTACGGGTGAGAAAGTCTCATCGTAGTCAACTCCTTGAACTTTTAGAAAACCTTTTGGGACAAATCGAGCTTTATAGACAGTAACATCACCATCAGCGTCAGTCTTCTTCTTGAAGATCTGTTTATTCTCTATGTGTTGCCGATCATCGGGTAGATCCACCAAAGTCCATACTTTGTTCTCATACATGGATACTATCTCAGATTTCATGGCCTCGAGCCATTTATCAGAATCTGGGCTCATCATAGCTTCTTCATAGTTCGTAGGTTCGCCATGGTCTAGTAACATGACTTCCAGAACAGGATTACCATACCACTCTGGTGTCGATCATGCTCCAGTTGACCTATGAGGTTCAGTAGTAACTTGATCTGAAGTTTCGTGATCATCATCATTAGCTTCCTTTCAAGTTGGTGTAGGCATCACGGGAACAGATTTCTCTGATGTACTACTTTCCAATTTGAGAGAAGGTACATTTACCTCATCAAGTTCTACTTTCCTCCCACTCACTTCTTTCGAGAGAAACTCCTTCTTTAGAAAGGTTCCATTCTTAGCAACAAAGAGTTTGCCTTCAGACTTGTGGTAGAAGTTGTACCCAATTGTTTCCATAGGGTATCCTATGAAGACGTACTTCTTCGATTTGGGTTCGAGCTTATAAGGCTGAAGCCTTTGGACATAAGCATTGCATCCCCAAACTTTAAGAAACGACAGCTTAGGTTTATTGCCAAACCACAGTTCATACGGTGTCGTCTCAACAGATTTAGGCGGTGCCCTATTTGACGTGAATGCAACTGTCTCTAATGCATAACCCCAAAATGATAGTGGTAAGTCAGTAAGAGACCTCATAGATCGCACCATATCTAATAAAGTACGGTTAAAACGTTCAGACACACCATTACGCTGTGGTTTTCAAGGTGGCGTGAGTTGTGAAACTATTTCACATTGTTTTAAATGAAGGCCAAACTCGTAACTCAAATATTCGCCTCCGTGATCAGACCGTAGAAACTTTATTTTCTTGTTACGATGATTCTCCACTTCACTCTGAAATTCTTTGAACTTCTGCAAATGTTTCAAACTTGTGTTTCATTAAGTAGATATACCCTTATCTGCTCAAATCATCTGTGAAGGTTAGAAAATAACGATACCCACCGCGTGCCTCAACACTCATTGGACCACATACATCGGTATATATTATTTCCAATAAGTCATTCGCTCGCTCCATTGTTCTGGAGAACGGAGTTTTATTCATCTTGCCCATGAGGCATGGTTCACAAGTATCAAATGATTCATAATCAACTAATTCCAAAAGCCCATCAGCATGGGGTTTCTTCATGCACTTTAAACCAATATGACCTAAACAGCAGTGCTACAAGTATGTTACACTATCATTATCAACTTTGCATATTTTGGCATCAATATTATGAATATTTGTATCACTAAGATCGAGATTCAATAAACCATTAACATTGGGTGTATGACCATAGAAGGTTTCATTCATGTAAACAGAATAACAATTATTCTCTGTCTTAAATGAATAATTGTATTGCAATAAACACGACCCTATCTTGTTCATGCTCAATGCAAACAGCAAATAACATTTATTTAGGTTCAACACTAATCCTGAAAGTATAGGGAGTGTGCGATGATGATCATATCACTCTTGGAACCACTTCCAACACACATCGTCACTTCATCCTCAACTAGTCTCTATTTATTCTGCAACTCCTATTTCGAGTTACTAATCTTAGCAACCGAACAGGTATCAAATACACAGGGGCTACTACGAGCACTAGTAAGGTACACATCAATAACATGTATATCAAATATACCTTTGTTCACTTTTCCATCCCTCTTATCCGCCAAATATTTGTGGTAGTTCTGCTTCCAGTGACCATTTCCTTTGCAGTAGAAGCACTCAGTTTCAGGCTTAGGCTCAGTTTTGGGCTTCTTTATGGGAGTGACAACTTGCTTGCCATTCTTCTTGAAGTTCCCTTTCTTTCCCTTTACCCTTTTCTTGAAACTAGTGGTCTTGTTTAATCATCAACACTTGATGCTTTTTCTTGATTTCTACCTTTGTCGACTTCAGCATCATGAAGAGCTCGGGAATCACTTTCATCATCCCTTCCATATTATAGTTCATCACGAAGTTACAGTAGCTTGGTGATGGTGTCTAGAGAACTCTGTCAATCACTATCTTATCTGCAAGATTAACTCCCACTTGATCCAAGCGATTGTAGTACCTAGACATTCTGAGCACATGCTCACTAGCTGAGCTATTCTCCTCCATCTTTTAGGCGAAGTACTTGTTAGAGGTCTCATACCTCTCAACACGGGCATGAGTCTGAAATACCAATTTTAGCTCTTGGAACATCTCGTATGCTCTGGGGCGTTCAAAACATTTTTGAAGTCCCGGTTCTAAGCCATAAAGCATGGTGCACTAAACTATCAACTAGTCATCATATTGAGCTAGTCAAACATTCATAACGTCTGCATCTGCTCCTTCAATAGGTATGTCACCTAGCAGTGCATCAAGGACATAATTCTTTTGTGTAGCAATGAGGATAAACCTCAGATCACGGACCCAGTCCGCATCATTACTACTATAATCTTTCAACTTAGTTTTCTCTAGGAACATATCAAAAAACATAGGGGAGCTACAACACGAGCTATGGATCTACAACATAATTTGCAAAATACTATCAGGACTAAGTTCATAATAAATTAAGTTCAATTAATCATATTACTTAAGAACTCCCACTTAGATAGACATCCCTCAAGTCATGTAAATGATACGTGATCCAAATCAACTTATCCATGTCCAATCATCATGTGAGATGGAGTAGTCATCAATGGTGAACATCTCTATGTTGATCATATCTACTATATGATTCACGTTCGACCTTTTAGTCTCCAGTGTTCCGAGCCCATATCTGTATATGCTAGGCTCGTCAAGTTTAACCCGAGTATTTCGCGTGTGCAAAACTGGCTTGCACCCGTTCACACCTGATCATCATGTCTCAGCACGAAGAACTTTCACAATGTTGCATACTCAGGGAGAACACTTATACCTTGATATTTTAGTAAGGGGTCATCTTATAATGCTACCGTCGTACTAAGAAACATAAGATGCATAAAAGATAAACATCACATGCAATCAAAATATGTGACATGATATGTCCATCATCATCTTGTGCTTTTGGTATCCATCACCAAACCAACGTCATGATCTCCATCGTCACCGGCTTGACACCTTGATCTCCATCGTAGCGTCGTGGTCGTCTCGCCAACTATTGCTTCTATGACTATTGTTGTCGCTTACTGATAAAGTAAAGCAATTACATAGCATTTGTATTTCATACAATAAAGTGACAACCATATGGCTCCTGTCAGTTGCCGATAACTTTTATAAAACATGATCATCTCATATAACAACTTATATCACATCATGTCTTGACCATATCACATCACAACATGCCCTGCGAAAACAAGTTAGATGTCCTCTACTTTGTTGTTGCAAGTTTTACGTGGCTGCTACGGGCTTCTAGCATGAACCGTACTTACCTACGGCACAAAAACCACAATGGTGATTTATCAAGTTTGCTATTTTAACCTTCACAAGGACCGGCCGCAGTCAAATTTGATTCAACTAAAGTTGGAGAAACAGATACCCGCCAGCTGTCATGCTCAATATGCGATACTATCCTAAAGAGACTCGAAGGTCCCACCAAGGATAGAACCACATATTGATACGCTTTTGCAAGGTGGATATCATTACATCAACATTACATAATAGATAGGGATACATACATAAGGCATCCAATGCCACACGAATACAACATCATCTTACATAAGAGCACCATCCGACTACGGATGAAACACAAACAGAAACTCAAACGACATCCACCCTGCTAGCCCAGGCTGCCGACCTGGAACCTATCCCCTGATGGAAGAAGGAGCAGAAGAAGAACTCCAAAACAAGTAACATCGCTCTCGCGTCAAGATCATCACATAACCTGTACCTGCAACTGTTGTTGTAGTAATCTGTGAGCCACGAGGACTCAGCAATCCCATTACCATGGGTATCAAGACTAGCAGAGCTTAAACGGAAAGGAAGGGTTAAAGTGGTGAGGTTGTAGCAGCGACTAAGCATATATGGTGGCTAACATACGCAAATGAGAGCGAGAAGAGAAGCAAACGGAACGGTCGTGAAGCTAGCAATGATTAAGAGGTGATCCTGAACTCCTACTTACGTCAAACATAACCCAAAACCGTGTTCACTTCCCGGACTCCGCCGAAAAGAGACCATCACGGCTACACACACAGTTGATGCGTTTTAATTCGGATCTGGTGTCAAGTTATCTACAACCGGACATTAACAAATTCCCATCTGCCACATAACCGCGGGCACGGCTTTCGAAAGTTTATGCCCTGCAGGGGTGTCCCAACTTAGCCCATGATAAGCTCTCGCGATCAACGAAGGATATTCCTTCTCCTGGGAAGACCCAATCAGTCTCGGAATCCCGATTACAAGACATTTCAACAATGGTAAAACAAGACCAGCAAAGCCGCCCGATGCACCGACAATCCCGATAGGAGCTGCACATATCTCATTCTCAGGGCAACAACGGATAAGTCAAGCTACAAGTAAAACCAGACCTCGAGTTTCCCCGAGGTGGCCCCGCAGGCTGCTCGGTTCGGACCAGCACTTAGAGAAGCACTGGCCTAGGGGGGCTAAAATAAAGATCGCCCTTGGGTTAATTACTCCCAAGGGAAAGGTAATAGGTGGTAGGCAAATGGTAAAACCAATGTTGGGCCTTGCTGGAGGAGCTTTATTCAAGGCGAACTGTCAAGGGGGTCCCATAAATCACCCAACCGCGTTAGGGACGCAAAATTCGGGAACATAATACCGATATGACAGAAACTAGGGCGGCAAGAGTGGAACAAAACACCAGGCATAAGGCCGATCCTTCCACCGTTTACCAAGTATATAGATGCATTAATTAAATAAGAGATATTGTGATATTCCAACATAATCCTGTCCACCATGGAGCAATCTTCAACTTCACCTGCAACTAGCAACTCTATAAGAGGGGCTGAGCAAAGCGGTAACATAGCCAAGCAACGGTTTGCTAGGAAGGGTGAAAAGGTTAGAGGCTGACATGGCAAATTGGGAGGCTTGAAGGGCAAATGATTGGTAGCGCAGCAAAGCGATAGAACGAAGCAACTAGCATAGCAATGATAGTAATGAAATCTAGGGTAGCGGTCACCTTGCCTGAAATCCTGCTAGGAAGAAGAACGAGTCCATGAAGAAGATGAAGCCACGAAGACGAACCAAGCGTAGATGAACGAATCCTCATGATCGTAACAAAATGGGAACTATCGAGAGCAGCACACAACATGGTAAACACACCACACATGAACAAGACATGATGCTCAACCAAGTATGATGCATGACAAGGCTACATGAAGCTACTCATGGCAAGAGATGATGCATACAAGAACAACACATCAAAGCAAGGTTAAATGAGGCCGGAAACAACATATAACAAATCCGGTAAGTCCTCATATGCAAATTTAGAAGTTGGTCCAGATCTGAACAAACATTAAGTTGAATTTGTTAAACAGCAAGTTAAGATGCACCAAGATGATCTACACAAAATTCTAGTCAAGTTACATATAAAGTTCATTTAGTTCGGAGCTACGGCCTAGAAGATATGAGCAAAACAAGTTAAACAATGCATTGATGCAAAATGCATTCAAACAACAAGAACACACCTCAAAACATGGATGCAACAAGGTAACATGGAACTACATGCAAAACTAAGCAAGTTTCATATAGAGCACACTCAAAACGGAGCAACGGTTCAACACACACATGAAACAAGCTTAAAGGACAAGCTGTCCAAAACAGCAACTAGGCATCTTGCAAACATCAAAACAAAATGCTACAGCATCTCAACGTGAAAACAAAAGGCATGGGAACGAATTAAAAATGAAGCTTAACAAAACATGAACACTGAGCTATCTCCAGAAATCACTAGAGCATACTCAAAAACACATGGCAAGATTGCAAATAATAACAGTTTACAGGCTTAGCAGAAATAACATCCGGTTGCAATGTTTAGAGCCATCAAACAACATGTTACAGGAACTTAACATGGCAAACAAAAGCATGGCATGAACCTACTAATTGCATATAACAAAAGTCCCTTACTGACCTAGTTCCAAAGATCAACAGAAAACATGGTAGCATCCATGCAAACATGGCAAATGAAATGACAGATTCAGACATGGCAGGAACAACAATAAGTAGGCATGTTGGTGAGCTTGTACCACTCACCACAGAGCAACACATGGCATTAAAAGGGAACCAACAGGAAGAAGACATGTTTATGAAGCTAAGCATGGCAAGATCAAGTTTATTGGGTGCATGGATCACTGGCAAAGCTCATGGAAAACCTGAACTTAATGTTAACAGGCTGACAACAACATTATTTAGCAACTTGAGATCAATATTACAACAAGCTACAGCATGCTATAAATGCAACCAGGGGCATTAATGGATAGAGCATGACATGTCTAACAAAACATCATTAGTGAACATCTCCAGATTATGCATATAATGACTTGTAGCAGCAGGTTTACATAGCATCATGATATAGCAGATTCAACCTAGCAAAACAGTAACAGCAAGTACCCTATTTCACGAGCTCAATGCACTCCCTACAAGACTCACATAAATACATGGATTGCACCACTGTAAAACTGGCATGATGTAGCTCGAAACTCATGTAGAAATCAAACTCATAGGATGCACACACAAAATGCAATGAAAAAGACAAAACAACAAGTTATGTTAATAGACAGCCGTTAACATCATATAGCACTCTTGCAACGATGATAAGGGCATCAAGATGAATTCAAACAAGCATGGCACAATGGTATGAAATGTATAGCATCTCACAATGCACATTTTGATATGTTATACATGCAAAACGGATCTACGGGCAGAAAGTTACGGCATCACTAACATGCACACAATATGTCAAATTTCAGGGACTTAGCAGTTTTTCCAAAAAAACAGAACAGGCATCGAATAATAAAACGCACAGGGGGCGGGGTTTAGACGGGCTGCTCACCCTGGGCTTCAGCCCATGACGGTGGAGGGCGAGGCGGGCCGGCGGATGGGCCCTGGACAGCAGGCCAGCCCATGCGAGCGCTGGCGGCTGGAGGCGTCGTCTCCTCCCGATCCGATCGGGAGCGAGACCGGGCGAGGCGCGGGGTCGCCGGAGGAGTGCGACGGCAGCGGGGACGGGCATCTTGCGGCCGGATCCAATGGCGAGCTGCAAGCGAAGGGGCCGAGGCGGCGCTGTGGTCGGGCGATGGCGAGGAGATCCGGGCGGCGCGAGATCTGGCTAGCGGCGCGGAGCAGCAGGCGTGGAGGTCGGCACCGGCGGGAGGTGCGCGGTGGCCGGCGCTGGAGGCGACGGCGAGCCGCGGCGCCGCGGAGGGAGGCGCGGGACCATGTGTCGGCGGACGGGCGACGGGATTCGGCAACCGGCGGCGGAGGCGACGGCGGCGGCCGGGAGGCAAGGCGCGACGGTGCGGGAGGTGGAGCGCGCGGGCCCGGGGCGGGCCGGCCGTAGGCTCGCGGGCCGCGGCGGCGGGGCACGGGTGAGATGGTGGCGGAGGACACGTAGCAGCGTTTGATTGGGCGAGGGGGCGGCAGCGGACATGTCCGGCGGCGGGTTGGACGCGTCCAACGGCAGGAGGAGGAAGAGGCTAGGGTTAGGGGTGTTTTCATCCGAGATTTCGGGGGAGAGGGACATATAAATAGGTAGAGGGAGCTACGAGAGTCCAATGAGGAGCGGTTTTCGCCCATACGATCGTGATCGAACGACCGAGAGCATGGAGGTGACTTAGATGGGTTATTGGGCTGTGGTGAAGGAGGGCTGGGCTGCAAAGAGAGAGGGGTTTTGGGCTACACGGTTAACCATTGGGGCATCAACCGACCTCCAAATGGAACGAAATTTGACGGGCGGTCTACCAGTGATATACCAAGGCCACTCGGCAAACCTCGGTCCATTCCGAGAACGTTTTTCTCCCGCTCACGAAACAAAGTTTGAGAGGGGCGACGGGCACGCGCGAGAGGTCTGGACTCCTAACGGACAACGGAGAGAACCGGGAGGACCCAAACGGATGCATGTTTTGAAAAACATGCAGATGAAATGCAGATGATGACATGGAAAAATGCAACACGCAAGCAAATGACATGGCAACAACAACGAATAACTGAAATACACCTGGCGCATCGAACCCGGGGCATTACACCAGCCACCTTTATGCAAAAGTAGTTGCATGTCTATCGGTGGAACCGATCTCATGAATGTGGTCATGTAAGGTTGGTCCGGGCCGCTTCATCCAATAATACCGCCGAATCAAAATAAGACATTGGTGGTAAGCAGTATGAAGATCACTGCCCACAACTCTTTGTGGTCTACTCATGCATATCATCTACGCACAGACCTGGCTCGGATGCCACTATTGGGAAACATAGCATGCAATTTGAAAAAAAATGTATGCTCATGCAAGATCTATCTAGGAGATACATAGCAACGAGAGGGGGAGAGTGTGTCCACGTACCCTCGTAGACCGAAAGCAGAAGTGTTAGCTTAACACGGTTGATGTAGTCGAACATCTTCCCGATTCAACCGATCAAGCACCGAACGTACGGAGCCTCCAAGTTCTCCACACGTTCAGCTCGATGACGTCCCTCGAACTCTTGATCTAGTAGAGGTACGAAGGAGTAGATGAGTTCCGTCAGCACGATAGCATTGTGACGGTGATGGTGATATGATCCGCGCAGGGCTTCGCCTAAGCACTACAACAATATGACCGGAGGAGTAAACGGTGGAGGGGGCACCACACACGGCTAAGACAATTGATGTGCCTTGAATTGCCCCCCCCCCCCCCCGACCCCGTATATAAAGGAGGCGAGGGGAGGAGGGCCGTTGTCGGGGGGATGAACCCCGGGCAGGCAACGGAACCCGGATCCTTTTCAAAAATGGCAGGGCCCGCATCGCCCCGCAAACCAGCACGCGCCTGGCCGGGTAGCTCGACCCGGCAAGGCCAGCAACCCGGCCAAACTCTCCGACCCGGCAAGGTACGTCGACCCGGTCGCAGCGACTGGCGCAAGACAACTCAACCCGGTGCAGCCATGGCGTCCCCAACAAGCCAACCCACCTGTGGCGTCCACGGCAAGCTAACCACGGGTGAGCTCCTGTCCCATCCAGGCCGTATGATGGGACGAGACTTCAGTCACCGATGACCAAGATAACAGTGTTCCCACCCATGCCTATGGTCAGCCGAAGCATAGCAATAGTGCCCCTTACCTACCCACTGACCAGGGCTGGCGTGGCAACAGTGCTCCTGCCCTCACCGCTGATGACAGCAAGCGGCAGCCTGACGGAGAGCACTGTACACGACTCAACTCGGCCACGCCCTGACGATCGACAAGACGGTGCACAATCCCCCTAGGCACGCAGGGCCCGCACCTAGGGGAACCCGACGAACCACAAGCCCACGAGTGGGACCCAGCCCGGTACCCCGAACACCGACAATATGGACCCACCGACTCGACATATTACCATTGTAACCCTGGGTGTGTTGGTCTATAAAACCTCCCAGGAATCCACGCCTACAGGGGAATACGAGAGAGAGAGAGAGAGAGAGAGAGAGAGAGAGAGAGAGAGCGAGGCATATGTAAGAGACACAAGAGAAACAACAGCAAGCATAGGACTAGCCACCAAACGGCGACACCGGGCAGAAGGAGCAGCTAAGCCTTGGCCAGGTTCCTTCCTCCTCCATACAGCTCCAGGAGCGACATTGTACTATCGATCATCCAACTAAACTCGGCAGGACTAGGGTTGTTATCTCTCCGGAGAGCCCCGAACATGAGTATGTCTGGCGTCCCGCGCCCGCGCATGCCAACCTCGCCTCTGGAGCCCACCAGCGCCCTCGAGCCTCCTCATCTCTTTATCCATCCCTTGGCATCTGCCGTGCACCCACCACGGCAGTTGGCGCCCACCGTGGGGCAGCTCGAGGAGCTGGCCGGGAGCATGCTTCAGACGGGGTCCTTCTGCTACTCCGACGAGTCCGTCGCTCTGGCGAACGATGTCATCAGCACGCTCGCCGCCTCCTTCACCGCGCTGCGGATCCGACGCGTTTGCGGTCGACGAGTACCCCAGCGAGGTACTCAGCTACTCCGATTCTCCGCTCTCCCTCAGTGGCGGATTCACTGCCGGGGCGATGGACGCCCATGTGGAGGTTTTCATCACCGGCGATGGCGCCTCTTCCTCGTCGAGCAAGGCGAGGAGGGTCGCGGAAGCCGGGGCCGCTACGGCATGGACCGAGCCGTCCGACCCGCTGTGTGCCGCGATGCAGAGCCTCCGCATCCCCATCGGCACCGACGTCGACGCCACCAACGTCGCCGAAGCCCGAACCCAGCTCGAGGACGGGCGCCAGCAGATGCTGGACCTGTCCGAGACGCTGGCTGCCACCAGGTGTTGCTTGGAGGCCGCTCAGATGGAGCACGACGCCGCCCACGGATTCATGCCCGCCGCGGCCGAGCCAAGCCAGGTCGCCGACACACGTGCCCGGGGAGGAGCGATCGGCCGGGCCTTCGGCGCCATCCCGACCGTCTACGAAACCATAGTCAAGAACATGCACACTGCGGAGGCAGCCGCGGTCGGCCTCGACCAACTCGCGGGCGAGGAGCTCAAAGAACGCATCAGGCGGATGCATGAACTCCTCCACGCCGTCAACACCCAGCAGGATCGCCTCAACCAGCTTGCCAAGCCGGCGGGATCCGGCTCCGCTCGCCTTGGTGGACACGGCGAACTTCTACACACGGCTTCCTCGCCGCCCGGCGAGGCGCACTCCAGCCAAGCCCGGACCCGACGCAACCCGCCACCACCGTCGCCGACGCTCTAGGCAACGAGCCCGCCTCGGAGACCCAGCGCGGACCCGGCCAGCATGGCCGGCGTGCGGCTCCAACTGACCCGGTCCCTCAGGGCCTGGCCGCCAGTCGGCTCGGCCCGCGTGCCATCGATGACGCCAACGCGCACCACCGCCTTGATCACCTCGCTCGCTCCCTGGAGGTGGAGGAGAGCGGCGCTATCGGGCCGACGTGCTTCGGCCCACGCATCCGGGGGGAGCCCTTTCCCAAGGGGTTCGTGCTCCCCCGCGACACCCCCAAGTACAATGGGACCGTGAAGCCAGAAGACTGGCTCACCGACTACACCACGGCCATTGGCATCACCGGTGCCAATCGTTGTCTCGCCGTGCGCTACACACCGCTCATGCTCCAGGGGTCGGCCCGCACATGGTTGAACAGCCTACTGATGGGCAGCATCAACGCGTGGGTCAACTTCGAGGAAGCCTTTGTCCGCAACTTCACGGGGACATACAAGCGACCCGGTCGCCCCAGCCAGCTCGCCATGTGCGTGCAGGGGCCGACGGAGACCGGTCGCGAGTATCTCGCACGCTGGACCAACCTCCGGAACAGCTGTGAGGGCGTCCATGAAGTCCAGGCGATCTAGTACTTCGTCAGGGGGTGCCGAGATGGCACCCTCCTCAAGCACAAGCTCCTACGCTCCGAGTCAGCTACCATGGTCGCGCTCATGGTGACGGCGGACAAGTATGCCAACACTGACTCCGCCATGAAGATCCAGGTGGCACTAGATGAAGCCGGCAAGGCGAAGCCTGTTCCTCCCTCGAAGCCGGCCGGCGAAAACAGCCGGCAGCAGCATCACCAAAACAACAAGCGCAATGCCGACCAGCCGGCGCAACGTCACGAGAACCGGCTCATCGCGGCCGCCGAGCCCGCGGCGGACCCAGCAGCGAAGCGCCGGCAGATCGGCAAGATGGCGTGGCAACCCGCCATGAGTTTCGAAGAGATGCTCGACGCCCCATGCAAGCACCACAATGGCGCAAGACCCTGCACGCACACGCTTCGGCAGTGCGCCATCACCAAGCGCATCATGAGGGAGACGTTCCGCCTCCTTCGGCTCCGGCTCCAGCTCCAGGCGCAGGACTGCCGCCTCCCCCTGGCGGCGCGATGCGAAACGACGCCTACCCCGGACCAGAATGCGACCTACGTCGTCTTCACCAGCCTCGGCGATGAAAACAAGCGCAGCGAGCGCCTCCTTCGGCGGGAGGTGAACACCGTCGTCCCGGCCAAGCTGGATTTCATGCACTGGTCGGATCGCCCGATCACCTGGACCCGGGAGGATCACCCGGCAGTCATGCCGAGTCCGGGTGGATACGCCCTCGTCTTCAACCACACCATCGTCGTGCGGCGCACATGCAAGTTCTCTTGAGTCCTCATCAACGGCGGCAGCAGCATCAGCATCCTCTACCGCGACACGATGACCAAGCTCGGCCTCAAGGCCGAGGACCTGGAGCCAACCCGGATGGTCTTCCACGGCATCATACCGGCCTCTCCTGCTCGCCCATGGGCCGGGTCCGGCTCGATGTCCTGTTTGGTGACAGCAGCCACTTCCGACGCGAACCGGTCTGGTTCGAGGTGGTGGACCTGTCCAGCGCATATCATGCATTGCTCGTCCAGCCCGCGCTCGCCAAGTTCATGGCAGTTCCCCACTACGCGTACCTGAAGATGAAGATGTCGGGTCCCAAGGGCCTCATTACCGTCACCGGCGACTACCGCAAGTCTCTGGAGTGCGCCCAAGACGGCACCAAGTTGGCCGAGTCGCTGGTCATCGCCGAGGAGCGGTGCCAGCTCGACCGGATCGTCGCCCTGGCCGGCGAGGCCTCCGCTGCGTCAATCCCGACCCTGGACTCGGCCAACGAGGCCACCTTCAAGCCCTCCAAGGAGACCAAGAAGGTGAAGCTCAACCCGAAAGACCCCAGCTGCAGCAAGTACATTGTCGTAGGCGCCCGCCTCGATAGCAAATAGGAAGGCGAGCTCGTTGACTTCCTCCGTGAGAATCGGGATATCTTCGCATGGACCCCCAAGGACATGCCGGGTATCCCGAGGAAGTACGCCGAGCACAAACTTCACATCCGCAAGGACGCCAAGCCTGTCTGTCAACCCCTCCGACGATTTTCCGAAGAGAAGAGAAGAACCATTGGTGAAGAGGTCGCCAAGCTTTTGGCGGCCGGCTTCATAATGGAAGTGTTTCACCCCGAGTGGCTGGCCAATCCAGTCCTCGTTCTGAAGAAGAACAAGACCTGGCGCATGTGTATCGACTACACCAGCCTCAGCAAGGCCTGTCCCAAGGATCCGTTCGCTCTCCCGCGGATCGACCAAGTCATCGACTTGACCGCCGGGTGCGAGCTCATGTCCTTCCTGGACGGTTACTCCGGCTATCACTAGATCAAGCTGGACCTGGCCGATGCCCTGAAGACGTCCTTCATCACGCCCTTGGGGGCATATTGCTACATCACCATGTCGTTCGGCTTGAAGAATGTCGGCGCCACCTTCCAACGCTGCATGTAGAAATGCCTGCTGCCGCAGCTCGGCCACAACATCCACGTGTACGTGGACGACATCGTGGTAAAGACCAAGCAGCACCTCACGCTCCTCGACAATTTGAAGGAAACATTCGCCAACCACCGCGAATACAAGGTCAAGCTCAACCCGGAAAAGTGCGTCTTCGGCGTCCCGGCTAGAAAGCTACTCGGCTTCCTCGTCACGGAACGCGGCATTGAGGCGAACCCGGAGAAGATCAAGGCCATCGAGCGCATGCGCAAGCCAGCTCGGCTGCGCGATGTCCAGAAGTTCACCGGATGCTTGGCCTCGGTCAGCCGGTTTCTAAGCTGGCTGGGCGAGAGGGTGCTACCCCTGTACCAGCTGATGAAGAACACAGGCTCGTTCGAGTGGAACGGCAAGGCAGACGAGGCCTTCCAAGACCTCAAGCGCATGCTCTCCACCGCACCAGTCCTGGCCGCGCCAACCAACAAGGAGCCGATGTTGCTCTACATAGCCGCGACCTCGCGGGCGGTCAGCACGGTGCTGGTGGTCGACCGACCAGAGAAGGGCAAGATCCAAGCCGTCCAACGACCAGTCTACTACCTGAGCAAGGTGCTCTCCATCTCCAAGCAGAACTACCCGCACTACCACAAGATGTGTTACGGCGTGTATCTCACCGCCAAGAAGCTGAAGCAGCACTTTCAAGAGCACGTCGTCACTGTCGTCAGCACGGCGCCTATTGGAGAAATCATCGGGTGTCCGGACGCCTCTGGCCGGGTCGCCAAATGGGCGATCCAGCTAGCCGACCACACCATCCTCTACGAGCCCCGCACCATGATCAAGTCTCAGGCCTTGGCCGATTTCCTCGTCGACTGGAGCGAGACCCAATACTTGATGCCGCCTCCCGACTCGACGCATTGGTGCATGCACTTCGATGGGTCCAAGATGCGACTCGGCTTGGGGGGCGGCATCGTACTGTCATCTCTGAAGGGCGACCGGCTCCGCTACGCGCTCCAGATCCACTTCGCCGCCTCCAACAATGTCACCGAATATGAAGCCCTTGTACACGGCCTCCGGCTTGCCAAGGAACTCGGCATCCGGCGCATCCTGTACTATGGCGACTCGGACCTGGTGGTGCAGCAGTGCTCCGGCGAGTGGGACGCCGCGACTCCAACATGGCAAGCTACCACTTCCTCATCCAGAAGCTATCCGGATCCTTCGAGGGCTGCGAGTTCCTCCATGTCCCGCGCACGGAGAACGAGGCAGCCGACATGCTCGCCAAGATCGCCTCGTCTCGCCAAGCCATCCCGTTCGGCGTCTCCCTCGAGCACCTGCGCAAGCCGTCCGTCAAGCCATCACCGGACTCCGAGTCCATCCACGTTCCACAAGACCCGGTCGCACCGCAAGCCGGCCCGGGGGCTGCTGAACCCGGCCCGGGGGCTGCTGAACCCAGCCCGGGGGCTGCTCAGCTCAACCCGGCCACCATCACCCCGGACCCGGCCGTCGCCGTCCCCAACCCGGGGGCTGCTCAACCCGGCCCAGGGCCGCCGACTCGGAACCCACCCAGGTGGTCGTCTTCATCATGGTCGCGGCCTCATCTTGGGCCCTGCTGATATCAGAATTTCTGGAGAACGGGGTTCTCCCCATGGATGAGACCGAAGCTCGGCAAGTTCAGCGTCGGGCGTCCGCCTACAGCATCATCAACAACGAGCTCATCAAGCGCAGCTCTACCGGTGTGTTCCAGCGCTATGTCGAGCAGGATCGCGGCATCGAAATCCTCGACATTCACCAGGGTGAGTGCGGGCACCACGCTGCATCGCGATCCCTGGTGGCCAAGGCGTTCCGCCATGGTCTCTACTGGCCCACGGCCCTCTAAGACGTCGAGTCACTCGTTCTCAAGTGCGAGGGGTGCCAACGCTTCAGCAAACGCAGCCACCAGCCGGCGTCAGCACTCCGCACCATACCAATTGCCTGGCCCTTTGCGGTCTGGGGACTCGACATGGTGGGACCCTTCAAAACCGCTCGAGGCGGCATGGCGGCACTTACTGGTGGCAGTGGACAAATTCACCAAGTGGATCGAGGCAAGACCTATCAAGAAACTGGACGGGCCAACAGCCGTACGGTACATCAAGGACATAGCAGTGCGCTACGGCATGCCAAACAGCATCATCACCGACAACGGCACCAACTTTGCCAAGGGCGCGCTCGAGCAATACTGCTCCGTCTCCGGCATCCGCCTCGACCTGGCCTCCGTGGCACATCTGCAGTCCAACGGGCAGGTCGAGCGGGCCAACGGACTCATCCTGTCCGGCATCAAGCCGCGACTCATCGAGCCACTCATCCGCTCACCCGGCAGTTGGCTTGACGAGTTGCCAACAGTTCTCTAGAGTTTACGCACCACGCCAAACCGGTCGACCGGGTTCACCCTGTTCCTCGTTTATAGAGCCGAAGTTGTCATCCCGACAGACGTCGAGTTTGACTCTCCGCGCATCGTGATGTACACCGAAGCCGAAGCCAGAGAGGCACGCGAAGACGGTGTTGACCTGCTCGAAGAAGCGCGCCTTCTGGCACTTAGCCATTCGGCTATCTACCAGCAAGGCCTGAGGCACTACCACAGCAAGAAGATCAAGCCCCTCGCATTTTGCAAGGGCGACCTCATCCTCCGACTCATCCAAGAGCAGGCAGGCCAGCACAAGCTGTCCCATCCATGAGAGGGCCCATTCATCGTGAGCAGGGCCTTGCGCGATCGCAACGCCTACTACCTCATCGATGCGCGCAAGTCAAAGAAGCGCAAGAAGGACACCGCCGGCGAAGAAACGACCCGGACGTGGAACGCGGAACTCCTCCGCCCGTTTTACAGTTAGCCGCACGAGTGTATGCATCGTCGCCTTTTGTAAACGCATGAAACTATGGGGTCCCCGAACGAGACTCGGGGGCTGCCTTTTGCCGACCAATTTATTGCGTCCCTATTTTTCTGCACCACTTTACCACTGAACCCGGCCACCGGCTCGACTCGCTCGACCCGGGGGCTCAGGCGCAGGCCGGCTCAGTTGCCACCCCGCCGCCTTACTTGGTGATTCCTGATAAAGTCGAGACACCGCGGTCCCCCACTTCGCCCTAAAACCGTAGATCCAGCTTTGGCTGTCGGCAGGCAAGCACAACGGGCCAAAGCTCCTCTATGATTCATACACTAAGTCAAAGGCCGTCGGGTCGATCAACCCGGCCCGTCACTCATCAAATAAGTAGCCGCACGACCAGCTTCTCACCAACCGGCCAAGCCGGATTGCCGCCAGCCGACCCAGTGGGTGTTTCGCTCGCGCTCAACGCTTCTAAGGACCCAAGTCCTGCGCGCCCCTCTTGAAGAATCGAACTCCTTGTCACGGACCGGAGCCTCGGCCGTCTGACTCGCGGGGGGGAGGTTTGAGAGAGGAAAAGCGTATGAAATCGGTTTGAAAAAGCGGAAGGCAAAGAGCAAAAAAGCACTCACGACATTTGCACACAAATATTTAAAGTAAAGGCCCGCGGTCCGATTTCATTACACCCTAAAACCCCCAGTGGGTGGGTGGACCTGCTACTTAACAGTTTTTTACACAAAGTGTCTCAGGCATCTCCAGCGCCGCGTCGCAATGTCAACGGCTCTCCCCTGGTGGCCTCTGGGTCCGGTGAGGCACCAGTGTCCTCTTCGGCATCCGCGTCGCCGTAGACGCCCGTCTCCTTCGAGCTCCCCTCCGGATCGCGAAGAAGCAAGCCATAGTCATCACCATCCACGACCCTGTCGTCTTCCGTCCGCTCCGGATGGAACTCGTCGTGGAGGGAAAACTCGGCGATGTAGCTGGCCCGGGAGGCGATCCGGCCGGCTTGCTCCTGCAGCAACGGCTCCGAACCGGCGCGCTGGCCCATCAGCGCGTCCAGCTGAAGATCCGGATGCCAAGACAACGTGAACCGGAGCGCCATCTCAGCACCGGCACGGACGACAGAAACACGCCACTCGCCAAGGCAGTCCGGGCCCATCTCCAACCAATGCGCCAGGCGCGAGAAGCTGCGCGGATGGATAGAGTCCGGCCACAGGGCAGTCATCATCGCGGTGCCGGCTCGGGACAGCCGCTCCATCTGCATCCCCAGCACCCGCAGGCGGGCCTCAGCAGCAGCGATGTGAAGGAAATATGCCCTAGAGGCAATAATAAAGTTATTATTTATTTCCTTATATCATGATAAATGTTTATTATTCATGCTAGAATTGTATTTACCGGAAACATAATACATGTGTGAATACATAGACAAACAGAGTGTCACTAGTATGCCTCTACTTGACTAGCTCGTTAATCAAAGATGGTTATGTTTCCTAACCATGAACAATGAGTTGTTATTTGATTAACGAGGTCACATCATTAGTAGAATGATCTGATTGACATGACCCATTCCATTAGCTTAGCACCCGATCGTTTAGTATGTTGCTATTGCTTTCTTCATGACTTATACATGTTCCTATGACTATGAGATTATGCAACTCCCGTTTACCGGAGGAACACTTTGGGTACTACCAAACGTCACAACGTAACTGGGTGATTATAAAGGAGTACTGCAGGTGTCTCCAATGGTCGATGTTGGGTTGGCGTATTTCGAGATTAGGATTTGTCACTCCGATTGTCGGAGAGGTATCTCTGGGCCCTCTCGGTAATGCACATCACATAAGCCTTGCAAGCACTGCAACTAATATGTTAGTTGTGAGATGATGTATTACGGAACGAGTAAAGAGACTTGCCAGTAACGAGATTGAACTAGGTATTGGATACCGACGATCGAATCTCGGGCAAGTAACATACCGATGACAAAGGGAACAACGTATGTTGTTATGCGGTCTGACCGATAAAGATCTTCGTAGAATATGTAGGAGCCAATATGGGCATCCAGGTCCCGCTATTGGTTATTGACCGGAGACGTGTCTCGGTCATGTCTACATTGTTCTCGAACCCGTAGGGTCCGCACGCTTAAGGTTACGATGACAGTTATATTATGAGTTTACATGTTCTGATGTACCGAAGGATTTCGGAGTCCCGGATGAGATTGGGGACATGACGAGGAGTCTCGAAATGGTCGAGACGTAAAGATTCATATATTGGATGATATGGTTAGGCCAAGGGGTCAAGCCCATGAGGCTTTAGATCGGTGCAAAAGGAGTTTTGCGGAGTCCAGGGGGCCAAACGCCGGAGACCCTGGCGTCTGGCCCTGGGCCAGACGCCAAGGCCGATGGCGTCTGGGCCAGACGCCAAGGATTGTGGCGTTTGGTCTTGGAGTCCGAGTGGGACTCTTGCCTTTCGGGAAAAACCGACTTTGAGGAGGCTTTTGCTCCAAGTTTCGACCCCGGGGCTCAACATATAAATAGAGGGGCAGGGCTAGCACCAAAGACACAACAATTGATCCCTTGGATCTCTTAGCCGTGTGCGGTGCCCCCCTCCACCATAGTCCACCTCGATAATATCGTAGCGGTGCTTAGGCGAAGCCCTGCGATGGTAGAACATCAAGATCGTCACCACGCCGTCGTGCTGACGGAACTCTCCCTCGACACTCGGCTGGATCGGAGTTCGAGGGACGTCATCGAGCTGAACGTGTGCTAGAACTCGGAGGTGCCGTAGTTTCGGTGCTTGATCGGTCGGGCCGTGAAGACGTACGACTACATCAACCGCGTTGTGCTAACGCTTCCGCTTACGGTCTACAAGGGTATGTAGACAACACTCTCCCCTCTCGTTGCTATACATCACCATGATCTTGCGTGTGCATAGGAAATTTTTGAAATTACTACGAAACCCAACAGTGGCATTCGAGCCTAGGTTACTTATGTTGATGTTATATGCACGAGTAGAACACAAGTGAGTTGTGGACGATACAAGTCATACTGCCTACCAGCATGTCATACTTTGGTTCGGCGGTATTGTTGGACGAGACGACCCGGACCAACCTTACGCGTACGCTTACGCGAGACCGGTTCCCTCGACGTGCTTTGCACAGAGATGGCTTGCGGGCGACTGTCTCTCCAACTTTAGTTGAACCAAGTATGGCTACGCCCGGTCCTTGCGAAGGTTAAAACGGAGTCTATTTGACAAACTATCGTTGTGGTTTTGATGCGTAGGTGAGATTGGTTCTTACTTAAGCCCGTAGCAGCCACGTAAAAACATGCAACAACAAAGTAGAGGACGTCTAACTTGTTTTTGCAGGGCATGTTGTGATGTGATATGGTCAAGGCATGATGCTGAATTTTATTGTATGAGATGATCATGTTTTGTAACCAAGTCATCGGCAACTGGCAGGAGCCATATGGTTGTCGCTTTATTGTATGCAATGCAATCGTGATGTAATGCTTTACTTTATTGCTAAACGGTAGTGATAGTCGTGAAAGCATAAGATTGGCGAGACGACAACGATGCTACGATGGAGATCAAGGTGTCGCGCCGGTGACGATGGTGATCATGACGGTGCTTTGGAGATGGAGATCACAAGCACAAGATGATGATGGCCATATCATATCACTTATATTGATTGCATGTGATGTTTATCTTTTTATGCATCTTATCTTGCTTTGATTGACGGTAGCATTATAAGATGATCTCTCACTAAATTATCAAGAAGTGTTCTCCCTGAGTATGCACCGTTGCGAAAGTTCTTCGTGCTGAGACACGACGTGATGATCGGGTGTGATAGGCTCTACGTTCAAATACAACGGGTGCAAAACAGTTGCGCACGCAGAATACTCAGGTTAAACTTGACGAGCCTAGCATATGCAGATATGGCCTCGGAACACGGAGACCGAAAGGTCGAGCGTGAATCATATAGTAGATATGATCAACATAGTGATGTTCACCATTGAAACTACTCCATCTCACGTGATGATCGGACATGGTTTAGTTGATTTGGATCACGTGATCACTTAGAGGATTAGAGGGATGTCTGTCTAAGTGGGAGTTCTTAAGTAATATGATTAATTGAACTTAAATTTATCATGAACTTAGTCCTGGTAGTATTTTGCAAATTACAGATCAATAGCTCGCGTTGTTGCTTCCCTGTGTTTATTTTGATATGTTCCTAGAGAAAATTGTGTTGAAAGATGTTAGTAGCAATGATGCGGATTGGATCCGTGATCTGAGGATTATCCTCATTGCTGCACAGAAGAATTATGTCCTTGATGCACCCCTAGGTGACAGACCTATTGCAGGAGCAGATGCAAACGTTATGAACATTTAGCTAGCTCAATATGATGACTACTTGATAGTTTAAGTGCACCATGCTTAACGGCTTAGAATCGGGACTTCAAAGACGTTTTGAACGTCATGGACCATATGAGATGTTCCAGGAGTTGAAGTTAATATTTCAAGCAAATACCCGAGTTGTGAGATATAAAGTCTCCAACAAGTTCTATAGCTAAAAGATGGAGGAGAATCGCTCAACTAGTGAGCATGTGCTCAGATTGTCTGGGTACAACAATCGCTTGAATCAAGTGGGAGTTAATCTTCCAGATAAGATAGTGATTGACAGAATTCTCTAGTCACCATCACCAAGTTAGTAGAACTTCGTGATGAACTATAATATGCAAGGGATAACGGAAACAACTCCCAAGCTCTTCGTGATGATGAAATCAATGAAGGTAGAAATCAAGAAAAACATCAAGTGTTGATGGTTGATAAGACCACTAGTTTCAAGAAAAGGGCAAAGGGAAGAAGGGGAACTTCAAGAAGAACGGCAAGCAAGTTGCTGCTCAAGTGAAGAAGCCCAAGTCTGGTCCTAAGCCTGAGACTAAGTGCTTCTACTGCAAAGGGACTAGTCACTGGAAGTGGATCTACCCCAAGTGATTGGCGGAGAAGAAGGATGGCAAAGTGAACATAAGTATATTTGATATACATGTTATTGATGTGTACTTTACTAGTGTTTATAGCAAACCCTAAGTATTTGATACTAGTTCAGTTGCTAAGATTAGTAACTCGAAACAGGAGTTGCAGAATAAACAGAGACTAGTTAAGGGTGAAGTGACGATGTGTGTTGGAAGTGGTTCCAAGATTGATATGATCATCATCGCACACTCCCTATAATTTCGGGATTAGTGTTGAAACTAAATAAGTGTTATTTGGTGTTTGCGTTGAGCATGAATATGATTTGATCATGTTTATTGTAATACGGTTATTCATTTAAGTAAAAGAATAAATTGTTGTTCTGTTTACATGAATAAAGCTTTATATGGTTACACACCCAATGAAAATAGTTCATTGGATCTCGATCTTAGTGATACACATATTCATAATATTGAAACCAAAAGATGTAAAGTTAATAATGATAGTGCAACTTATTTATGGCACTGCCGTTTAGGTCATATTGGTGTAAAGCGCATGAAGAAACTCCATGCTGATGGGATTTTGGAATCACTTGATGCTTGCGAACCATGCCTTCTGGGCAAGATGACTAAAACGCCGTTCTCCGGAACAATGAAGCAAGCAACAGATTTGTTGGAAATCATACATACCGATGTATGTGGTCCGATGAATATTGAGGCTCGAGGCAGATATCGTTATTTTCTCACCTTCACAGATGATTTGAGCAGATATGGATATATCTACTTGATGAAACATAAGTCTGAAATAATTGAAAGGTTCAAAGAATTTCAGAGTGAAGTGGAAAAATCATCGTAACAAGAAAAATAAAGTTTCTGCGATCTGATCACGGAGACGAATATTTGAGTTACGAGTTTGGTCTTCAATTAAAACAATGTGGAATAGTTTCATAGCTCACGCCACCTGGAACACCACAATGTTATGGTGTGTCCGAACGTCGTAACCGCACTTTATTGGATATGGTGCGATCTATGATGTCTCTTATTGATTTACCATTGTCGTTTTGGGGTTATGCATTAGAGACAGCTGCATTCACGTTAAAAGGGCACCATCTAAATCCGTTGAGACGACACTATATGAACTGTGGTTTAGCAAGAAACCCAAGTTGTCGTTTCTTAAAATTTGGGGCTGCGATGCTTATGTGGAAAAGTTTCATCCTGATAAGCTCGAACCCAAATCGGAGAAGTGCGTCTTCATAGAATACCCAAAGGAAATTGTTGGGTACACCTTCTATCACAGATCCGGAGGCAAGATATTCGTTGCTAAAAATGGATCCTTTCTGGAGAAGGAGTTTCTCTCGAAAGAAGTGAGTGGGAGGAAAGTAGAACTTGATGAGGTAACTGTACCTGCTCCCTTATTGGAAAGTAGTTCATCACAGAAATCAGTTCCTGTGACAAATACACCAATTAGTGAGGAAGCTAATGATATTGATCATAAAACTTCAGATCAAGTTACTACAGAACCTCGTAGGTCTTCCAGAGTAAGATCTGCACCAAAGTGGTGTAGTAATCATGTTCTGGAAGTCATGTTACTAGACCATGATGAACCTACGAACTATGAGGAAGCGATGATGAGCCCAGATTCCGCAAAGTGGCTTGAAAGCCATGAAATCTGAGATATGATCCATGTATGAGAACAAAGTATGGACTTTGGTTGACTTGCCCGATGATCGGCAAGCCATAGAAAATAAATGGATCTTCAAGAGGAAGACGGACGCTGATAGTAGTGTTACTATCTACAAAGCTAGAATTGTCGCAAAAGGTTTTCGACAAGTTCAAGGTATTGACTACAATGAGAGTTTCTCACTCGTATCTATGCTTGAGTCTGTCCGAATCATGTTAGTAATTGCTGCATTTTATGAAATCCGGCAAATGGATAAACAAAACTGCATTCCTTAATGGAGTTATTAAAGAAGAGTTGTATATGATACAACCAGAAGGTTTTGTCAATCCTAAAGGTGCTAACAAAATATGCAAGCTCCAGCGATCCATCTATGGACTGGTGCAAGCATCTCGGAGTTGGAATATACGCTTTGATAAGTTTATCAAAGCATATAAGTTTTATACAGACTTGCGGTGAAGCCTGTATTTACAAGAAAGTGAGTGGGAGCACTACAACATTTCTGATAAGTATATGTGAATGACATATTGTTGATCGGAAATAATGTAGAATTATTCTGCAAAGCATAAAGGAGTGTTTGAGAGGAGTTTTTCAAAGAAAGACCTCGGTGAAGCTGCTTACATATTAAGTATCAAGATCTATAGAGATAGATCAAGACACTTGATAAGTTTTTCAATGAGTACATACCTTGACAAGATTTTGAAGTAGTTCAAAATGGAACAGTCAAAGAAAAAGTTTCTTGCACGTGTTACAAGGTGTGAAGTTGAGTAAGACTCAAAGCCTGACCACGGCAGAAGATAGAAAAAGAATGAAAGTCATTCCCTATGCCTCAGCCATAGGTTCTATAAAGTATGCCATGATGTGTACCAGATCTATTGTATACCCTACACTGTGTTAAGCAAGGGAGTACAATAGAGAGTAGATCACTGGACATTGGTCAAAATTATCCTTAGTGAAATAAGGAAATATTTCTCGATTATGGAGGTGACAAAAGGTTCGTCGTAAAAAGTTACGTCGATGCAAGTTTTGACACAGATCTGGATGACTCTAAGTCTCGATCTAGATACATATTGAAAGTGGGAGCAATAAACTAGAGTAGCTCCGTGCAGAGCATTGTTGACATAGAAATTCGCAAAATACTTACGGATCTGAATGTGACAGACCCGTTGACTAAATTATCTCACAAGCAAAACATGATCACACCTTAGTACTCTTTGGGTGTCAATCACATAAATGATGTGAACTAGATTATTGACTCTAGTAAACCCTTTGGGTGTTGATCACATATCGATGTGAACTATGGGTGTTAATCACATGGTGATGTGAACTATTGCTGTTAAATCACATGGCGATGTGAACTAGATTATTGACTCTAGTGCAAGTGGGAGACTGAAGAAAATATGCCCTAGAGGCAATAATAAAGTTATTATTTATTTCCTTATATCATGATAAATGTTTATTATTCATGCTAGAATTGTATTTACCGGAAACATAATACATGTGTGAATACATAGACAAACAGAGTGTCACTAGTATACCTCTACTTGACTAGCTCGTTAATCAAAGATGGTTATGTTTCCTAACCATGAACAATGAGTTGTTATTTGATTAACGAGGTCACATCATTAGTAGAATGATCTGATTGACATGACCCATTCCATTAGCTTAGCACCCGATCGTTTAGTATGTTGCTATTGCTTTCTTCATGACTTATACATGTTCCTATGACTATGAGATTATGCAACTCCCGTTTACCGGAGGAACACTTTGGGTACTACCAAACGTCACAACGTAACCGGGTGATTATAAAGGAGTACTACAGGTGTCTCCAATGGTCGATGTTGGATTGGCGTATTTCGAGATTAGGATTTGTCACTCCGATTGTCGAAGAGGTATCTCTGGGCCCTCTCGGTAATGCACATCACATAAGCCTTGCAAGCACTGCAACTAATATGTTAGTTGTGAGATGATGTATTACGGAACGAGTAAAGAGACTTGCCAGTAACGAGATTGAACTAGGTATTGGATACCGACGATCGAATCTCGGGCAAGTAACATACCGATGACAAAGGGAACAACGTATGTTGTTATGCGGTCTGACCGATAAAGATCTTCGTAGAATATGTAGGAGCCAATATGGGCATCCAGGTCCCGCTATTGGTTATTGACCGGAGACGTGTCTCGGTCATGTCTACATTGTTCTCGAACCCGTAGGGTCCGCACGCTTAAGGTTACGATGACAGTTATATTATGAGTTTACATGTTTTGATGTACCGAAGGAGTTCGGAGTCCAGGATGAGATTGGGGACATGACGAGGAGTCTCGAAATGGTCGAGACGTAAAGATTCATATATTGGATGATATGGTTAGGCCAAGGGGTCAAGCCCATGAGGCTTTAGATCGGTGCAAAAGGAGTTTTGCGGAGTCCAGGGGGCCAAACGCCGGAGACCCTGGCGTCTGGCCCTGGGCCAGACGCCGAGGCCCATGGCGTCTGGGCCAGACGCCAAGGATTGTGGCGTTTGGTCCTGGAGTCCAAGTGGGACTCTTGCCTTTCGGGAAAAACCGACTTTGAGGAGGCTTTTGCTCCAAGTTTCGACCCCGGGGCTCAACATATAAATAGAGGGGCAGGGCTAGCACCAAAGACACAACAATTGATCCCTTGGATCTCTTAGCCGTGTGCGGTGCCCCCCTCCACCATAGTCCACCTCGATAATATCGTAGCGGTGCTTAGGCGAAGCCCTGCGACGGTAGAACATCAAGATCGTCACCACGCCGTCGTGCTGACGGAACTCTCCCTCGACACTCGGCTGGATCGGAGTTCGAGGGACGTCATCGAGCTGAACGTGTGCTAGAACTCGGAGGTGCCGTAGTTTCGGTGCTTGATCGGTCGGGCCGTGAAGACGTACGACTACATCAACCGCGTTGTGCTAACGCTTCCGCTTACGGTCTACAAGGGTATGTAGACAACACTCTCCCCTCTCGTTGCTATACATCACCATGATCTTGCGTGTGCGTAGGAAATTTTTGAAATTACTATGAAACCCAACACGATGATCTCCGGGAAGGTCCAGGCCGTCAGCGGATCCGTCCCGGACCCAGCAACGCCGATCGGGTCGCGCTGATAGCGGACGGCTTCCTCAGCCAGCCGCTGTATCTCCGGGAAGGCCCCTGTCGCAAAAGAAGAAGCAAGTTAGAAGAAGAACAACAAGGAAGAAAGGCCGGGTCCCGACCCGGCAAACTACAAGAAGCAGCACTTACTAGAGAAGGATTCTTCCAGGTGTTGCGCCTCAAGCAACGTACCACGCCGTTCCCGCTCCATGACACGGTCGCGCTCCCCGAGTGCCTTCTCCAGATCGGCCGCCTTATCAAGGGACGCCTTCAGCTCAGCGTCCTTGTCTTTGGCCGCCTTCTCGGCCGCCTCGCGGCAACGAGTCTCGTCCTGACAGGCCTCCTCAGTCATGGTGGCCTGCTCCCGTAGGCGATCCACCTCGGCCTGGAGCCAGCCCTTATCATCGGCCAGCTGGCCGCGCTGCTGGTCCGCCTCGGCCAGGGCCTGTTGCGTCTCCACCACCTTGGCGGCCTCCGCCTTAAGGAGCTCCACCTCGGTCTCGAGGCGGCTCTTTTGACCCGCCAGCTACTCATGCAGCCGGTTGGCCTCATCAAGAGACCATCAGGCCACGGCCGCCTCCGCCCTCGCCTGTGCCGCCTCGACGCCAAGACGGTCGGTATTGGCAACAACCGGTCGTAATGATGACCGGCCCAGAGCAGCCGCGTCCACCAAGACAGCACCTCGGCAGCAAAGAAGAAGAATTCAGTAGAAGAAAAAAGACAAGACTTAAGATTTGGCCCAACTGTTACACAGTTGGCCCGAATCTCGGGGGCTACACCCAATGGGTGCGCTAGCGTGCCCCCACTAGAAAAGAGCACAAGAATACCTGCGGCGACATGAAGCTCCTCCTCCTTGGCAGCAAGTTGCTCCTTGAGCTCCCGATGCTTGCCCAGGAGCCAGTTGTAGGCGGCAACTCAAAAGGCGTCAAGCTGCTGAAAAAAGACAGAAGTCAGAACAAGGCCAACGCTCTTAAGATTCGACCCAACTACTACGTAGTTGGCCCGAACCTTGGGGGCTACACCCAGTGGGTGCACTGGCGCACCCCCACAAAGAAGAAATTGCAAGAAAACAAAAGAAAGAAGACTTACCAGAACGGCGCGCTCCAGGTCGCGCGTCCGCTCCACCTCGGCCTGGGCGAAGGCCTCAAGCCACTTCGTCCGGCCTCGCAGGCGGCGGCTGACGGCGTCCGGCGCCGCCTCCTCCTGGGTCTGAGGCCCGAAGACGGTCGCACCCCCGCTTCGCGTGGGCTGCGGCACGGCAGCTCAGCGCCCTCCCTGCCGGGGCACTAAGGCGTACCCCCTGCTGGCCGCTTGCGACGCAGCCAGCACCTCCTCCAACGCACCTCCCGGCGTCATCGGCAACCCGGACGCTGGGACGCCCTGCGTCACCACCTCAGGCACCACCGCCCGCAGTGCCACCTCCATAGCCGGCGGCACCTCCGGCGCCGCCGCCCGCAGCGCCTCCTCCAAGATGATGCCGCCTCCACCACCATTGGCCCCCGCGCGCTTGACCACGTCGGCTCGCGGCGGGGTATCGCCCCCAACCTCCATGACCTCCCAGTCGAGGATCACCACCTCAGCCCGGCCTCCACGGCCGCACTCCCTCACCGACGACGGCTCAAAGACCGTCGCCGCCACCACCGTGCCCTCCGGCATCTCGCGCCAGGCCGGCTCCGCGCTGGCTCGCACCCATGCCGTCGCTGCATCGGTACCAGCCTGGACCAACGCCGCCTCCAGCTCCGCCTCGGCCCGGTTCCTGTCCCGCCAGGCCAAGGCTTCGGCGTCGTTCGGGTCCAGGCCAAGGTCCGAGTCGCCCCGTCCCTCCTCCTTGGCCAGGCCGGCGAGGTCGGACCGGCTCCTGCGGAACGCGGCCCCTTCAGCGGCCGCGGCCTCCGCCGCTGCCCTCGCCAGCGCGATTGGCGACTTGAAGAAGAAGGCAAAATAAGCAAAAAAAGAGACAAGACTGCCTCAATAAATCCAGGCGCAAGCAGGAAACGAAGCTTACCCCGTCAAGACCGGGACCGGGGTCGGCCTCCCACGCTTCTTCTTGGCCGGCCTACCAGGCTCGGCTGGGTCCGCCGTGCGCTTCGGGGCCCAAGGTCGTGGCGCGATGCTACCTTTCCCATGCGGGCGGCTTGGCGCCGCCCCATGCGAGGACCCGGCTCCGCCCGCGTCGCCGCCTCCCCCGCCCAACGCTGCTACAGCAACAACCGGCGTCAGCATTGCCTACACCGCGACATGATCAACAATTCAAGACAAATGAAGAAGGAAAGATTCAAAACTTACCCACGCGACGCCCAGCGCCGGTGTCGGACTCGGCCACCTCCTTGCCGCCATGAGCCGCGGGCTCCTCTAGTGCCACCGGCGCCACCTGCGATGCATCCCGGGCGTAAGGATGCCGGCTCGCGTTCAAAAGTATCTCCCGCGTCGCGTCGGGACGAATAAGAAGATGCGCGGCACTAAAGTAAGAAGACCAGACGCTCACCTGCGGCGCCGGGTTCGACTGGCTGTACGGCGCCTTGCCGAATTGCCAGTCCTCTCCAAGGTTGGCCTTAGAGATGTCGTTCATGCCGCGCGTGACCTGCTCCGTGGACAGCCGCGTCGACCCCATGCAATTGGGGTCCTAAAGACCGATCATTTCGCCAATGAGGCAGGAGCGCCTCTGGAGCGGAAGGACCCGACGGGTGATGAACGCGGCAAGGAGGTCGGTGCCGGTGAGCCCCTCCTGCGTCCTCATCATTGTCACCCGCTCGCAGAGATTGACGATTTCTTGCGACGGGCGCTGGAGCGAGTAGCCCCAGTTTGTTTTCGCCCGTGGCGGCGCGATGGCGAAGAGCGGGAGGTTGATGTGGTCCGCGTCGAGGTTGCGGACATGGAAGAAGGAGTTCTGACACTTCTTGGCAGAATCCTTGAGCGGGATCTTGGGGAAATCTGCCCCCGACCGCTTCGAGATGACGGCAGCGCCGCAGTCGGTGAACTCCCCGGCCGACGGGCCCTGCTGCTTCAAGGAGAAGAAGCACGCCCAGAGGTCGATCGTTGGCTCGACCCCCAGGTACCCCTCGCACAGGGTCACGAAGCCGGAGAGCTGGACGATGGCGCCGGTGCCAAGAAGGTGGTGTTGGAGCCCGAAGAACTCCAAGAACATGCGGAAGACGATGCTCGCCGGCAGCCCGAAACCACGCTCGAAATGCGTGAGGAAGACGACGCGCTCCTGCCCCTCGGGCCGGGGCCTCTGCTCACCGCGCGGCAGACGGACGACGACGTCCGTCTCCTGCGGCAGGCTCCGCGAAGACCGAAGATAGGTGATGTCGTCGATGGTGACAGTCGAGCCCATCCAGGAGCCCGACGGTAGCGACGTCGACGAAAAGCAGAAGACAGAGGATGTACGACGGAGGAAGCTCTACTCGGGGCTGCGGGTGCAGTTGTGCATCGATGGCAAAGAGCAGAGAAGGAGCAAGGGGACAGGAGGGCACGAGCGAGAATGGTGTCCGCCGCCCCCTTGCCCCCCTCAATTTATAACCCCCGGTTCAAACGTGGGGGAGTGGGATCATCTGCACACGCCCGTTCCACTACCCCGCAATAAGTGCGCACGTACACATGCACTAACTGCTCGGGGAAGTGCAACCGGTCCCCAGATGCCGCAATAAATCCGTGCGCGTGGACCAAGGGCGCGCGGCGGCGGGCCCCGGCCCGTCGCCCGGTCCCGTCACGCGTGTGGCCTGTCAGGCCCCTCCGACTTCCAGGCGTCGCATGGCGCCAGCGCGAAGCCCAAGGGATCGCCTTAAGATTCGACGGACTCCTCGGTTCCCGCCACAGCCGGATGCCGCGATCTGGTTTCCGAGAAAACCGGCACACAGTGGGTGTTGTCAGACCCGGCGCTCACAGAATCCACCTTGCTCAAGGGGGAAACTGCGAAGGCACACTCATCCGAATACGGCGGACCTTCACAGTTTCGGGGACTACTGTCGGGGGGATGAACCCCGGGCAGGCAACGGAACCCGGATCCTTTTCAAAAACAGCGGGGCCCGCATCGCCCCGCAAACCAGCATGCGCCTGGCCGGTTCGCTCGACCTGGCAAGGCCCGCAACCCGGCCAAACTCTCCGACCCGGCAAGGTACATCGACCCGGCCGCAGCGACTGGCGCAAGACAACTCAACCCAGCGCAGCCATGGCTTCCCCAGCAAGCCAACCCACCCGTGGCGTCCATGGCAACCCAGCCACAGGTCAGCTCCCGTCCCATCCAGGTCGTACGATGGGACGAGACTTCAGTCACCGATGACCAAGACAACAGTGTTCCCACCCATGCCTATGGTCAGCCAGAGCGTGGCAACAGTGGCCCTTACCTACCCACTGACCAGGGCTGGCGTGGCAACAGTGCTCCCGCCCTCACCGCTGACGACAGCAAGCGGCAGCCTGACGGAGAGCACTGCACATGATTAGACTTGGCCACGCCATGACGATCGACAAGACGGCCTACTGTCCCCCTAGGCACACGGGGCCCACACCTAGGGGAACCCAGCAAACCACAAGCCCACGAGCGGGACCTAGCCCGGTACCCCGGACACTAACAATACGGACCCACCGACTTGGCATATTACCATTGTAACCCTGGGTGGGTTGGTCTATAAAACCCCCCAGGAACCCACGCCTACAAAGTCATATGTGTAACGCCCTAGATATACTTTCCATATTTGTATCCAACTCTTGCCGTCTCCGGCGCTAAGTTATATTTATTTCTCGGGTTTGGGTCTTTGTCTCCGTGTGTTGTTTTCTTTTTCGGGCATCTCTTATCATGTCATCACGTGCATTGCATTTGCATACATGTTCATCTCATGCATTCGAGCATTTTCCCCGTTGTCCGTTTTGCATTCCGGCGTTTCGTTCTCCTCCGGTGGTCATTTCTACCTTTCTTTCTTGTGTGGGGTTTAAACATTTCCGGATTGTACCGAGTCTTGCCAAGCGGCCTTGGTTTACTACCGGTAGACCGCCTGTCAAGTTTCGGGTCATTTGGACTTCGTTTGATACTCCAACGGTTAACCGAGGGACCGAAAAGGCCTCGTGTGTGTTGCAGCCCAACACCCCCCAAATTTGGCCCAAAACCCACCAAACTCTGCTCCATGTCCTAGAGCGTTCGATCACGATCGTGTGGGCGAAAACCGCACCTCATTTGGACTCTCCTAGCTCCCTCTATGCCTATATATACACCCCTCCGTTTTCGGATCTCTCCCTCTCCCCGAAACCCTAAAAAAAAGACAGATCCATCTTCCCCCGCGTCGGGCCGGACGTGTCCGCCCGCGCCGGACGTTGTCCGCCCCGCCGCCGCACCCACTCACGCGCCGCCACGTGGGCCGCGCCCACATCGCCGCCGCTGGGCCCGCCAGG